>NC_141032.1:50145000-50237500 GCF_052040795.2 Danio rerio | reverse complement strand
TTTGCATTATTTCAAGCAAATTCGTACTTCCGGTTTGAAACTAATTTTTGAAGCTGCGTCACGGTCATGAGATAATAGCGTGTATTCCAGCGTGCAGACTGGACGCCTGTGCCAGAGTGAGTCTTATTACGTCTTACAGTGTGATGCATTAATGCATGAGTAAGGTTTGGTTTAAACCAATCAGCGCACTCTATTGTGCAACTTCATTAATATTCATTACTGTCACAGTGTTTAGACGGCAGAGACGCCACGTTGTGTTGGCAAAACAAGCGTGAAGTGTTGCTTTTATAGTTTGCTGCAGTGAAGTTTTGTTTTCATTTTCTCTCTGTGAGAGTTCAGCTGGAGTCACGTGTGGATTAACAGTGTACGCGACGCTCCACAACAATAACTTACGTGTCTAAGGAGGATTATTGTTTACCTGAGAGCTGTTCTCATCTGCAAATGCTGAGATCCGGATTCGCTTGTAGTCTCCTCTTAATAAAGACGCGGCTCTAGTTGCTGGTGATTGTCCTGTCTCTACAGATTTGGTAAGTGAGCGACCAGTGCTCTTTGTTTATTCAGTTTGTTCGTATTGAACTAAGGTAACTATTGCACTGAGTGTAAACATGTTAGCACCACAACCAAACTTTAACCTTGTGTAGGATTTTCACCGCAGTTTGTGACCGGAATAACACACGCGGCTTTCTGACACTACCTGCCGTGTGCATCTAAGTTTCCGGGAAATGCTGAGGGTTTTTTCTCTCATTCGCCGTGCGGTATCAAACATTGCATGAAAAATACACGCTTAGAGCAGCTCCTCGAATCAAATATCTCGTTTGTCGCGAGGGGCATGACTGAATTCCCTGAATGAAAGAGCCAAACTGCAGTTAAAGTCCACCATTTAATCATTTGGCAAATAATTCCACTACTGATGTCCAAGTACACACAGTCACTTTCTCCCCTGTGTGTGTGTGTTTGTGTGTTTTGACTCTAAAACTCAGCGCGTGCCCAAATAGACACTCCCACACCACGCCTCTTTTCTATCTCCGACACTCCCCCCTAAACAAAGCTGCACACGCCCACTTTTCTGACTCTTTTTCAAAGTTGAGGTAGGAAAACACCTTGCTGAAACGAGGGGGTTTCATGGCCCTTTAAAAGACGTTCAGGGATGAAGACACCAAGTGATGAAGTGTTTCAGGTGTCATTTGGTCTCATTCTTTCTGCAAACAACTCTTAAGTGTCCCATTTTGCACTTTGAAATGTTGGAGACAGGTCGGGACCGCAGGCAGGCCAGTGTGCAGAACAGGCACACTGCAGGTTTAGCATTGTCTTGTTGAAATACACATGGGCGTCCCTGGAAAAGAAGGCAGCATATTGTACTCCAAAACCTCTGTACTTTTCAGCATTAATGGTACATGTTACTTTTGCCAAGGGCACTGACACAACCCCATACCATGACCCTGGCTATTGGGCTTGTTGCTGGAAACAGTCTGGATGATCCTTTTCTTCTTTAGATCATCTAAGACAAACTTAAGAAAAATGGACATGGTGTCTATTTCTCCCCCAAAATACCCGAAATACTGATTCGTCTGACCACAGTACACATTTTCACTGTGTGATGGTGTGCTTCTGGACACTGTTAACATAGGGCTTCTATTTGGCACAGTACAGTTTTCACTGGAATTTGTGGAGGTTTGCCGCAGTAGTCCTGAGCCCATGTGGTGATATCGCTTATAGATGAACGAGTATTCTTAATTTTGCCGACTCTTGTTATTGTCAACTCTCTTACGGTCAACTCTGTTATGGCCATACGCCAGTGAAGATGACCTGTACATGAGCTTGAGTCAAAGTTAAAGTCTCATTTTCTGTCTAGAGCATTTAGCAATTCCTAATTAGGTTAATTAGCTTGTTGTGCTCCTTGAATCTCAGTGGTTAGTTTCTGTTTTGTTTATTTGTGCTTTAATGAACAGAAATGATGGTCCTTCCCAGATGCCTCCGACCCCAAAGAAGTCAACGGCGCTTCTGGACACTGTTAACATAGGGCTTCCATTTGGCACAGTACAGTTTTCACTGGCATTTGTGCATGTAACTACGTATTGTGGTACTTGACAAAAGTTTGCTGCAGTAGTCCTGAGCCCATGTGGTGATATCGCTTATAGATGATTGAGGATTCTTGATTTTGCCAACTTTAGTTATTGTCAACTCTCTTGCTGTCAACTCTGTTATTGTCTAAAAAGTTTAAAGAGCCTCGGGGGTTTCTGACAAGCCTCTCACACCAACTGCCCCTGAAACCTACTTCACAAACACTGAGGCCAAACGCCAGTGAAGATGACCTGTACATGAGCTTGAGTCAAAGGTAAAGTCTCATTTTCTGGCTCTTGCATTTAGCAATTTTTAATTAGCTTAATTAGCTTGTTGTGCTTGTAGTTTGTCTTAGTTGTTTACTCCATGAAGCTCAGTGGTTTATTTCTGTTTTGTTTATTTGTGCTTTAATGAAAACAAATGAGCACAGTACATGTTTCCACTGTGTGATGGCCCATCCCAGATGCCTCAGACCCCAAAAAAGTCGATGTCGTTTCTGGACACTGTTAACATAGGGCTTCCTTTAGGCACAGTACAGTTTTCACTGGCACTTGTGCTTGTATATATGTATTGTGGTACTTGACAAGTTTGCCGCAGGAGTCCTGAACTCATGTGGTGGTCTGGCTTATAGACGATATGAGGATTCTTGATTCTGCCAACTCTTGTTATTGTCTACTCTGTTATGGTCTAAAAAGTTTAAAGAGCTGCCATGGAGGGTGTGTTGTTGCAGGATGCTCTGAATGCTGAACTGGTTCAGATCTGACTGTGTGTTGATGTGAATGTCCTTGATGGAGGACTCGGGTGTGAGTGTGTGTTATCAGGACGTCACTCTTTCAGTAAAACAGGACGCTCTTCTTTCTCTGTCCCTGAAGAAGCTCTGAGACGCAGATGTGTCTCTCCAGCCTCTGGGGTTTCAGACAAGCCTCTGCAAGACACAGAAACTCACACCGACTGCCCCCGAAACCTACTTCACAAACACTGAGGCCAAACGCCAGTGAAGATGACCTGTACATGAGCTGGAGTCGAAGTTAAAGTCTCATTTTCTGGCTTGAGCATTTCGCAATTCTTAATTGGATGTTTTGCTTTCTTTTAATCTTATGTCTTTTTCTACTCAATGAACCTCAGTGGTTAATTTCTGCTTCATTTATTTGTGCTTTAATGAAAACGAATGACCTGTGTTCTCAAAAAGAGCTGAAAGACAATTGTGCTGCGGTTATTTACATTTTTGAGTTTCAGTTTTCTATATATATATATATATATATACACACACACTGGTCACTTTATTAGGTACACCTCACTATGTTGGACCCCCTTTTGCCTTCAGAACTGCCTTCATCCTCTGTGGCAGAAATTCAACAAGCTACTGGAGATTTTGTTCCATATTGTCATGATAGCATCACACAGTTGCTGCAGATTTGTCGGCTGCACATCCATGATGCCAATCTCCCGTTCCACCACTTCCCAAAGCTGCTCTATTGGATTGAGCTCTGGTGACTGTGGAGGCCATTTGAGTACAGTGAACTCATTATCATGTTCAAGAAACCAGTCTGAGATGATTGAGCTTTATGACATGCTGCGTTATCCTGCTGGAAGTAGCCATCAGAAGATGGAGACACTGTGCTCATAAAGGGATGGACATGGTCAGCAGCAATACTCAGGTAGGCTGTGGCGTTGCTGCTCAATTGGTACTAATGGACCCAAAAAAAATCTCCCCCACACCATTACACCACCACCACCAGCCTGAACCGCTGACACAAGGCAGGATGATCCATGCTTTCATGTTGTTGAGGCCAAATTCTGACCAGACCATCCGAATGTGTCAGCAGAAATGGAGACTCATCAGAGCAGGCAACGTTTCTCCAATCTTCTATTGTCCAGTTTTGGTAAATTGTAGCCTCAGTTTCCTGTTCTTAAGCCTAGTTCACACTACAGGATTTTAAACATCAGCAGATCGCTGTGCCGTTCACACTACATGACTTGACTTTGTGTCTTTTAATCTCTGTGGTGTTCACACTACGCAACACTCTGTGAATGATCCACAAGAGAAGGGTCACACACTACATGATCTGACAACATCTCATTCCCCATCAGCTCATTCAAGCTACCAAACCACAGCCAATGAAAATTTGAGGGAGGAGTCGTCAGAAAAAGCTGAACACTATTGGCTGCTTGTGCGCTGATTACATCACTGACAGCTTTTCAAGCTTTGGAGAAAGCATTTAAAAACATCGTCACATCAGCTGATGCATCAGCACACAGAGAGTTTTTAATTTTTGTAATTGTATAACTCTTTGAAATAAAACTAACATATTTATAACACCCTGCCGTTTTCTAACTATCAGTGTATTTCTTTCTGACATTGTTATTTTCTATTACAAAACAGTAAAGAACTGAGCATTTCTGCCTTAAATTACCATATTGGTCAAAATGACTGCATGCATGTCTGATACTTTTCGCTGTGACTTTAAATATGTGTGCATTATCTTGCCTGGCATCTTCCTGCTAACATAAACAAAACTTTCTGATGGCAAAAACATCAATTTACTTCAGATATCTTTCAAAACAGCATATTCTGTGCTGTGAAATAGCTCCTGTTTGAAAGTGAAAATGAAAGCCAAGACCTTTAAGTGTTTAGTATCTTAACTACATATTTTTAGGCTGCATTACCAAAAAAAGATTATATTTTTAGGGTAATGGTGTCATTAAATATGATGCCAGACATTCAAAGCTTAATTTTAATATCTCAATAATAGCTTTGAATGTAAATATGATGTAACAGTATGGCGTTTCATATGAGAACGGTCAGAATGAGCAGTATGGTAATTCTAATAGTTACAGAATTCTAGTTCCACTGTTAATATAGCCTACTCTCATGTCTGTGCTAACACAGAATGAAGCGAGTGCACCGATGCCCATTCTGACCAATCACAGATGTTTCTGCTGAGCTCCTGAACACACAGGCATTCAGCTCATGCTGATATGCTCTCTCATTGGCCGCAGCTCGTCACTTCATCTGACCACACGTGGGGTTGACTCGGCCGACTGCTCTGGAATATTCAACATGCTGAATGTTGGATTTCCGTCTGCGAGGTGTCGGCGACGCGTCAGCGAGCCTCGTTGATACGTTGTTCAGTAGTTTACACATAAAGAGCGGCGAGCGCCGAGCACCCGCAGATTTCTTCCCGATCACAGCCCGATCTGTCGGCGAGCTCGTTAACTTCCAAATTGGGCTCAAATCAGGCTTAAAATCCTCTAGTGTGAACTAGGCTTTAGCTGACAGGAGCGGCACCCGGTGTGGTCTTCTGCTGCTGTAGCCCATCCGCCTCAAGGTTGGACGTGTTGTGTGTTCAGAGATGCTCTTCTGCAGAGCTCGGTTGTAACGAGTGCTTATTTGAGTTACTGTTGCCTTTCTATCAGCTGGAACCAGTCTGGCCATTCTCCTCTGACCTCTGGCATCAACAAGGCATTTGCGCCTACAGAACTGCCGCTCACTGAATATTTCTTCTTCTTCGGACCATTCTCTTTAAAGCCTAGAGATGGTTGTGCGTGAAAATCCCAGTAGATCAGCAGTTTCTGAAATACTCAGAGCAGCCCGTCTGGCAGCAACAACCATGCCACGTTCAAAGTCACTTAAATCCCCTTTCTTCCTCATTCTGATGCTCGCTCTGAACTGCAGTAGATCGTCTTAATCATGTCCACATGCCTAAATGCAGTGAGCTGCTGCCATGTGATTGGCTGACCAGAAATTTGCGATAATGAGCAGTTGGACAGGTGTACCTAATAAAGTGGCCAGTGAGTCTATATAAATTGCCATAAGAATGATGAGCTGATGAAATGAGCACAGTTTTCTGACTAATCTGTTTGTTCATGGCTGATGTTTTGAGGTTTTGTTTTGTTTTGCAGGATCTGATATTGTCCAGTGGATGCAGAGGAACCTGAGCATTGAAGACCAAGGTACAACACACACACCGTGGTCTGTCTGTCAGCTGATGTCAGTACACACACATTTCCCTCAGTAATCTGGTTAGACAGCAGCGCCGGCGGGCCTTTAAGAGCGCTTGTGGTTATTAAATTACGCTGTGAATTAGCGAAGGTGACGACAGTGAAGAAACGGCTTGAGGAGGAAATCAGACGCTGCCGTTCACGTCCACCATCAAACACAGCTTTACATATTCACATTCAAGACAGACGTGTTCAAGAAAGTCAACAGAAAATGTAAATACATGTTGCACAAGTGTTTTTCTCTGAAACAGAAGTCTGTTTGATGCAGGTGTTTCTGAGTCTGGAGACCCGAGGACACTCTTCAGCTGTGTGTGTGTGTGTGTGTGACTGAAGAGCGAGAGATCCTGAGGGTTCTTCACTTCTCTGAGAGTCACAGAATCACACACTCACTTTCAGAAGAGACTCCATAGCAGAGAAACGTACTCTTCAGGGCCTTTTAGGGTGTAATCACACTATGTACAGTTGCCTTGAAACTGGCCAAAGCACGCTAGTCCCCCTGACAGAGAGAGGATCATGTGAGCTCTACTGGTGCTCCTATTGGCTCTAGAAAGATGCTCCTCATTTGCATAAAGTTGCAGGGTTTTTGACCCAGCCACCTTATCGACAGCGGTCTCTGTCGCTTGTGTAGACGGAGGTCGCCGGAAGTCGCTGACTCTCTATTTAAAGAATGGTCACTTGTCGCTTTGCCGCTGCCAGTCACTCGTCGTGTGAATGATGCTTTATGGCTCATTTCCACTGACTGGTACACAGGCCCGGATTGGCTAATCGGGAGGACCGGGAGAATTCCCGGTGGGCCGGTCTGTTTTTTGGCCGCGAGGGCCGGTGTCCCTAGCTGCATGCACTCTCAGCAGTCACATTTTTTTCTTCTATTTATTTATTTGATCATAGCTTTACTCTTTTTAATCATTAATTTGCCGTAGTGCCGCTCTTTTTATTTATTTTCTCGCAGCCCCGTGAGAAAAATGCAGCCTGCAGGTTAACTAACGTTAATGATGATGATGTAATGCAACTATCGACCCCAAACAGCGGCACCTTAGTGAATATAAGAATTCGAATAAAATGAATAAAACACCTGCTCAATGAAAATCAAATGATTCACTACATTAATAAATCTGACATAACTTGATCAGAAATCTAAAAATAGGATAAAAAGATTGAGCCATCAAAAGAAAGTAGTGCTGTGTCTTAATGGTCGCAAGTCATTATTTATTTTTTACTCTCGCTGTAATAGCGCCAATGTGGTCCAGTGGTAAGCACATTGCATTTCAATGTCGCAGACCTGTGATCGAATCTCCCATGAAAAATCTTTTTTTTTTTTTCGATTTAATTGTTAAGACATAAAATACTGTTAGGGCTGTTGAACATTTGAATTTCTAAAGCAGCAGTTTTCTTGAAAAAGACGTGATAGTGCCATTAGTAACTGAATTGGAATCAGTCGTGAACTGAGGTGGGCCGGTCTGGCTTGAAACTCCAGGGCTGAAAATGAGTCCCACTCCGGCCCTGCTGGTACAGTACGGTAGGGTTCGGGTTAGTACGGGTCACCTTTATCAGGCTTGCGTTTCCACTGCCAAGGGTACCCTTTTAGTGGGCGTGGTGTATGGTCAAGTTTCAGTCAACGTCATTTTCGCTCGAGAAAATGTCTACAATAAAGCTGCACAGGGCGCTCACATATCATATTAAAAGCACTTCTCACAAAACAGATGCTTTACACACATAAACACTGACATTTACATTTACATTTAGTCATTTAGCAGACGCTTTTATCCAAAGCGACTTACAAATGAGGACAAGGAAGCAATTTACACAACTATAAGAGCAACAATGAATAAGTGCTGTAGGCAAGTTTCAGGTGTGTAAAGTCTAAGAAGGAAAGTATTAGTAGTATTAGTATTTATTTATTGATTTATTTATTTTTTGGGTACAGTTAGTGTGAAATCCAGAGAGGCAATTGCAGATTAGGAAGGAAAGTGGAGACTAAATAGTTAAGTTTTTAGTGGTTTCTTGAAGACAGCGAGTGACTCTGCTGTTCTGATGCAGTTAGGGAGTTCATTCCACCAACTGGGCAGATTGAATGCGAGAGTTCGGGAAAGTGATTTCTTCCCTCTTTGGGATGGAACCACGAGGCGACGTTCATTCACAGAACGCAAGTTTCTGGAGGGCGCATACATCTGCAGAAGTGAGAGCAGATAAGAAGGAGCAAAGCCAGAAGTCGCTTTGTAGGCAAACATCAGAGCTTTGAATTTGATGCGAGCAGCAACTGGCAGCCAGTGCAAACGGATGAGCAGCGGAGTGACATGTGCTCGTTTAGCTTCATTAAAGACCACTCGTGCTGCTGCGTTCTGGAGCAGCTGAAGAGGCTTGATAGAGTTAGCTGGAAGCCCGGCTAGTAGAGAGTTGCAATAGTCCAGTCTGGAGAGAACAAGAGCTTGAACAAGGAGTTGAGCTGCATGTTCAGATAGGAAGAGTCGGACCTTTCTGATGTTATAGAGTGCGAATCTGCAAGATCGAGCAGTTCTAGAAATGTGGTCAGAGAAGTTTAGTTGGTCATCAATCGCTACTCCAAGGCTTTTCATCATTTTGGATGCAGTAATGGTTGCCCCATCCATCTGGATTGAAAAGTTATGGTGTAGAGTTTGGTTAACAGAAACTTCAAGCATTTCCGTTTTTGCAAGGTTCAGCTGAAGATGATGATCTCTCATCCAGTGTGAAATGTCCAACAGGCAGGCTGAGATGCAATCTGGAACCGAGGGATCAACAGGATGAAAAGAGAGGTATAGCTGGGTATCATCAGCATAGCAGTGGTAGGAGAATCCATGTCTCTGGATGACTGGTCCTAGAGATGGTTATAAATGTTTATTACTAACTTTTCTATAAACAGGAGTTGATTATAAATGCAGATCAATGACAGTGTGAAGTAGCCTACTGTAACGTCTGTAATTATAATAAACAAATAAATAAATAAACATATATGAACACATACAGACACTTACAGTCCCCGATATGTTACCAACTACAGAAGAACTACTCAAAGCAGACATTTCGTCGTTAATTAGGTTCAAAACAACACAAAGTATAGTCTACAGTCAGAGTAAACCTCTCATCTGTGTCTGTAATCTTCAGCAGCACATGAAGCCTCTGTTAGAGAGTCATTCCATCATTCCCAGTTCATATTAGTCCAAGAGGTGATGATAAAAATTAAAACAAGGCAGTTTGTTCACATTTGCTGAAGAAATAACATGCTCCTTGGCTTCGCCTTTTTTTCCGCGCTCCACTCTCGCGTTTGTCCTTTTCTTTCTGAATGTGTCACTCTCACGTTTGTCAGCTTCTCACGGGATCGGGTTGACAAAGCTTGTCAATAATCAAGAGCATGTTATTATCATCAGATCAAGAAGTTTGTTATTTTCAGATAGAGACGCGCGGTGAGCGCAAGGAAGAAAGCGAAACCACTAAGGCTTCAGGCTGGCTCGTTAAAAACTACGCGGCACAGGGTGAATCTGCTCTTCTCCATGGCTTTGTGGCTGTTTATTATGACGACGACAGGGTTTGTTTGCAGGATCGACCATGGCTGCATATGTATTTATAATTCCGCTGTAATCTCTCGCTGTGTATTTCAAACATGGCGGGTCCTTTGTTTACATTCTGGCTTGTTGAGTCTACGAATGACGTATCTCTGTAAACCAATAGCATTCAGCTGCGCGTGTAGCTCCACCTTTTGGGACCCTTTCTGCAGTTTGGGACCCTTTCGAAAGGGTCCCGAAAAAGTGGGACGGTACGGTTTGGTTCGGTACGCCTTTTGACAGTGGAAACGACCATAAAAGCGTACCAAACCAAACCATACCGTACCACTCAGTGGAAACGGGCCAATAAATGCTAATAATGTGAGTCTGAATGCCATTTCACATCACATTTATCACCATACTACTGAGAGCAGCAGCAGATAGTTCAGCTCAGATCTGGAGAATAAAATAAACCCTCTGAAACTGAACTTTAGAACTGAGACTCAGTGCAAACCAACACATATCAGTGATTCAGCATCTATTTAATCATGTTTAAGAGGTTTAATATGTGTTCATTAGATTATAAACTTTATCTCTTCATGAGTGAGTGCACTATTCTGTGCTTCTGCATGCCTGTATTTACATTTCTGTCATGTTTTGTCTGGTGCAAACATCCAAGTTGCTTATTATTGCATATCTCGTCACGTAGCATGTTGTATGTGTTGTCTGTGTTGTGTGTGTGTTGCAGTGGAGGCTCTTCACCTGGGGTCTCTGATGGCGGCTCATGGTTACTTCTTCCCCATCTCAGACCATGTTCTCACACTGAAGGACGACGGAACCTTCTACCGCTTTCAGGTCAGACACTCACGCTCTACTCTGATTGGCTGAGGCGCAAACACACACTCGTACACACACACACACACACACATATACACACACACACACACACACACATACACTGAATAATATTTGTGTGTGTATCAAGCTATGTATGACCATATGTGCGAGTCTCTGTGTGAGTGTTTGTGTGTGTGTGTCTATGTGTGTGCATGTCTGTGTGTGTCTGTGTCTGTGTGTGCTTGTTTATGTGTGCGTGTGTGTGTGTGAATGAAGATATTTTGATGATGATTTCTGTCCATCACAGACTCCATACTTCTGGCCGTCAAACTGCTGGGAGCCAGAAAACACAGATTACGGTGAGTGAGTGTGTGTGTGCGTGTGTGTCTGATGAAGATGATGATGAAGATCTTTTTTTGTTTTATTTCAACTAGAATAAAAGCAGTTTTTAATTGTTTTTAAGCCATTTTAAGGTCAATATTATTCGCCCCTTCAGCAATATTAGTTTTAGATTGTCTCCAGAACAAACCACTGTTATACAATGACTTGCCTAATTACCCTAACTTTACCCTAATTACCCTAGTTAACTTAGTTACCTTAATCATTTACATTTGCTAAATGCTTGAATAATAAGAGTTTTTTTTTTATTATTATTGTATTAATTTCTAGCCAGTCAAAAGTTTACACACATTTCCTTGTTTTTTTTTCAGCTTTGCTTTTAAACTGTAGAACTTTGGTAAAATATTTTGGATATCCTTCCACAGGCTTCTCACAATAGTGTGGAGGATTTTTGGCCCATTCCTATTGTTAAAACTAGTGTAACTGAGTCAGATCTTGCTCGCACAAGCTTTTTCATCTCTGCCCACACATTTTCTATAGGATTGACATCTGGGCTTTATGATGGCCACTCCAAAACATTCACTCTGTTGTCATTAAAGCACATTTTCACTAATTTGGCAGTGTGCTTAGGGTCATGGTCTGTTTGGAAGTCCTATTTGTGGCCAAGTTGTAATGTCCTGGCTGATGTCTTGAGATGTTGCTTCAGTATTTCTCCATAATGTTCTTTCTTCATGGTGCCATCTATGCTGTGAAGTGGACCAGTCCCTCCTGCAGCAAAACAGCCCCACAACATGATGCTGCCGCCCCATACTTCACAGTTGGGATGGTGTTCTAGGCTTGTGCGCTTTCCCCTTTGTCCTCCAAATGTAACACTGCTCATTATGGCCAAACAGTTCAATCTTAGCTCCATCAGAGCACAGCACATGTCTCCAAACATGGGTCTTTTCCCAGTGTGATTAAGCTAATTGTAATCTGGCTTTGTTGTTGATTCTGGCTTGTTGATTCTCCATGTTGTCACACAAGGAAGCAGTGTGTTTGAGCTTTTCCTTCAATACTATTCTACAGTTGTGCCTCACATTTACTCAAATGTTGTCAATTAGCCAATCAGAAACTTCCAAAACCTTGACATCATCATCAGAGCTTTATCAGAGGCAGAATAATCTTATTGTGTGTAAACTTGACTTTCAAGAAGAGTTATAACAATTTCTCAACAAATACCTCTCTCATTATTCTGCTGTTAAGCACAACAGAAACATGTGATCATCATAACTTACCTAAAAGAGGAAAAGTTTAGTCACATTAGGCCTAGCTAGGTTAATTAGGGTAAAGTTCAAAGGCAAGTCAAATATTATGAGCAGCCATCATGGTAAGATAAAAGAAATCAGTTATTACAAATGAGATATACAGGAGGGCGAATAATTCTGCCTTCAACTATATATATATATATATATATATATATATATATATATATATATGTATATATATATATATGTATATATATATATATGTGTATATATATATATATATATATATATATATATATATATATATATATATATATATATATGTATATATATATATGTGTGTGTGTGTGTTTGATCAGTTATATGATGCTCAGACTGTGTGTGTGTGTGTGTGTGTGTGTGTGTGTGTGTGTGTGTGTGTGTGTGTGTGTGTGTGTGTGTGTGTGTGTGTGTGTTTCTCCACAGCGGTTTACCTGTGTAAGAGAACCATGCAGAATAAAGCTCGTCTGGAGCTGGCGGATTATGAAGCTGTGAGCATCTCTGTTCTTCTCCACTGATTTCAGATCAGTTTATATGCACTAATTCTGTGTTTCCCTAATAACTCTGTTTTTAAAGTCACACCAACAGTACACATTTTTAACTTCTCTCCAATCAAACACACCTGAATCAACTCATCCTAAAGTTAATGGGTCAGATTAGGGAGACATCCAAAATATGTAGTGCTGGTGTGCCTTGAGGAACAGGGTTGGGAAACACTGCACTAATTAACACACAGAAATCGTCAGTCTTTGATGTGTGTGTGTGTGTGTGTGTGTGTGTGTGCGCGCGCACAGGAGAGTCTGGCCAGGCTGCAGAGAGCTTTCGCACGGAAATGGGAGTTTATTTTTATGCAAGCCGAAGCACAAGCAAAGTGAGTGGTCAGATCTCAGATCAGCGGAGGTCATCAGTGTGTGATTCAGTCATTTCTGATGGGTTGTTTCTTTCCTTTTGTTTTTTTAGAGTAGATAAAAAGCGGGACAAGATCGAGCGCAAGATCCTGGACAGTCAGGAACGGGCCTTCTGGGACGTCCATCGACCCGTGGTGAGTCTGAGATTACTACATGGGTAAAAATGGTATGGTAAAATAGTAATGAATGCATCCAAAATAAAAGTTTGTTTTGACATATGTGTGTGTGTATTCTATATATATTTATCATGTGTATGTGATGCACACACATGCATAAAAACAAAACCATGCAAAACTTTTTTTTTTTATGTAGATATACACTTACCGGCCACTTTATTAGGTACACCTGTCCAACTGCTCGTTAACGCAAATTTATAGTCAGCCAATCACAGCTCAATGCATTTAGGCATGTAGACATGGTCAAGACGATCTGTTGCAGTTCAAAGCGAGCATCAGAATGGGGAAGAAAGGGGATTTAAGTGACTCTGAACGTGGCATGGTTGTTGCTGCCAGATGGGCTGCTCTGAGTATTTCAGAAACTGCTGATCTACTGGGATTTTCACGCACAACCATCTCTAGGGTTTACAGAGAATGCTCCAACAAAGAGGAAATATCCAGTGAGCGGCAGTTCTGTGGGCGCATGCCTTGTTGATGGTCAGAGGAGAATGGCCAGACTGGTTCCAGCTGATAGAAAAGCAACAGTAACTCAAATAAGCACTCGCTACAACCGAGCTCTGCAGAAGAGCATCTCTGAACACACAACACGTCCAACCTTGAGGCGGATGGGCTACAGCAGCAGAAGAGCACACCGGGTGCCGCTCCTGTCAGCTAAGAACAGGAAACTGAGGCTACAATTCACACAGACTCACCAAAACTGGACAATAGAAGATTGGAGAAACGTTGCTGCTCTGATGAGTCTCCATTTCTGCTGACACATTCGGATGCTCGGCTCACAATTTGGCGTCAGCAACATGAAAGCATGGATCATCCTGCCTTGTATCAGCGGTTCAGGCTGGTGGTGGTGGTGTAATGGTGTGGGGGAGATTTTCTTTGGGTCCATTAGTACCAATTGAGCATCAACGCCACAGCCTACCTGAGTATTGCTGCTGACCATGTCCATCCCTTTATGAGCACAGTGTCTCCATCTTCTGATGGCTACTTCCAGCAGGATAACGCAGCATGTCATAAAGCTCAATCATCTCAGACTGGTTTCTTGAACATGACGATGAGTTCACTGCACTCAAATGGCCTCCACAGTCACCAGAGCTCAATCCAATAGAGCGCCTTAGGGAGGTGGTGGAGCGGGAGATCTGTTGGTGTTTCTGTGTGGAGTTTGCGTGTTCTCCCCGTGTTGGTGTGAGGTTTCCTCCAGGTGCTCCAATTTCCCCCACAGTCCAAACACATGTTTATTGTAGATGGACCTCAAGAGATTCTGATTGGGTTTCTCCATAATAATGAGTATGAATAATGAATGAACTATAATCTCCTTATTTACTCTCGTTTCCCATGAAAACAGGAGACACTGGACAACACTCACTTATTGAAACTTTTAGAATGTACTTTTTTTCTAAAAGGCCTTTTAATTTACTTTGTACGGCTTAATTTTTATGTATTATATTATATACACTATGTTGTTTATAGTGTTTTTAATAATATTCTGTTTCGTTACGTTTGTGTGTGTGTGTGTGTGTGTGTGTGTGTTTTCAGCCTGGCTGTGTGAACACAACTGAAGCCGACATAAAGAAATCCTCACGGATGAAGCAACCGCACAAAACACGGAAGGTAAACACACACACATCAACACACATACACATTGGTATTAGTGGTTTATGAGGACTCTCTATAGGCATAATGAATTTTATACAGTAATAAAAATTATTATCAGAGTTCTTAAAGGAGTAGAGTTTGAGCTCGTGTTTCTGTCTGTCCAGAAATAAGAAAAACACACACACCTCTGAGTAACCCCTGCTAATCTGTGTGTGTGTGTGTGTGTGTGTGTGTGTGTGTGTGTGTGTGAGCGCAGTCTGTTTACGGCCTACAGAATGACATCCGCAGTCACAGTCCAACATACACCAGCGCACCAGAGGTCAGAGAACCAACAGAGGATGAGCTACGTACACAGGTGACACACACACACTAAAACAAATGAATACACACACTAATTAACATACACACACACACACACACATACACACACTAATACACATGCCAATATGCATCTCCAGACACACACACACAGAAACACATTTTTAAACACGCATAATACACTCACTAACATGTCTCCAGACACACAGACACAAACAATAACCCATGCGCACACACACACACACACACACACACATATATAATACAGACAACATACACATGAACACACACACTATTCATTTTCAGACACACAAACATACTAATAAACAAACACTAACATGTGTCTCCATACACAAACAAACACACACACACACATACACACACACACACACATATATATATATACACACACACTAATACACATGCCCATGTGTGTCTCCAGACACACGCAATTCACATACACCACTAATACACACTCGCATATTAACACACACTGACACATTTTCAGACACACACATACTAAATTGTGTCTTCTTGATACACAGACACAAATAAACAATGACCTACACAAACTTATACACTGACACACACACACAAACACAATAATACACAACATACACGTGAACACACACACACACGCACACACAAACACATTTTGAAACACGCATATTAAAACATTCACTAACATGTCTCCAGACACACAGACACAAACAAACAATAACCCATGCACACACACACACACACTAATACACACAACATACACATGAACACACACTCAAACACACACACACTACTCATTTTCAGACACACAAACATACTAATACGCACACACTAACATGTGTCTCCAGATACAAACATACACACACACAAACACTAGAGCGTACAAAACACTCTGAAACACACACATACACCACTAATACAGTCTCATATTAACACACACTAACAAATATACAAACTCATACACTGACTCACACACACACACACACTAATACACACACACACACACACACATACACTAATACACACAACATACACATAAACACACACACTCAAAAAACACACACACACACACTGACACATTTTGAAACACGCATAATAATACACTCACTAACATGTCTCCAGACACACAGACACAAACAATAACCCATGCACACAAACACACACTGACACACACACACACACTAATACAGACAACTTACACATTGAACACACACAATCAAATACACACACACTACTCATTTTAAGACACACATAATAATACACACACTAACACAAGTCTCCAGACACACAATTAATAACTTACAAACAGACACACACACTCAATTACACACACACTAACTCATTTCCACACACACAAACATACTAATACACACACACTAACATGTGTTTCCAGACACAAACAAACACACACGAACACTAAAGCGTAAAAAAACAATCACACACGCACAAACACACTAGGATACACATACTGTGTACTGACTCAAACACTAATATGCAAGAAATACACACATACACACACACACACACACACACACACACACACATACAAACACACACACAATATCAAATACACACACACTAACATGTCTTCAGACACACACATACACATTTTACACACACAATAATGCACACATATGCTAACACACTAAATCACACCCAGTAGCACTCATCTCCATACACACACATGCTCTCTCTCTAACACACACACACACACACACACACATGAATATATACTGTATGCAATACGTCTCTGCTTCAGCTGATGCAATATTACATCTGCAAATCAGAACAGTGAATGTGGGCAACTTCCTCTTCCTGTCTGAGTGACTGAAGTCATTAATACTGACTAAAATTAGCCAGACTTCACATTAAACCTTCATGACATGCAGTAATGAGCTGCACACGGAGAGATGAAGAGTGTGTGTGTGTGTGTGTGTGTGTACAGTAAAACACACACTCTCTCTCTGTCTGTGAGTGAAAGTCTTTAGCTTTTATTATCACACCATTACTCTGATTTCACACGCATAATCTAAATTCAAGCATTCATTTTCCTTCAGCTTAGTCGCATGTTTATCAGGGGTCGCCACAGTGGAATGAACTGCCAACTATTCCAGCATATGTTATTAATCAGCGGATGCCTTTCCAGCCACAACCCAGCACTGGGAAAGTCCAATACACTCTCACATTCACACACGCACACACACGCACACAAACACTCACACACTCACTCTACGGCCAATTAAACTTACCCAATTCCCCTATAGCGCATGTGGTTGGACTGTGGGGGAAACCGGAGCACTCATGACAACTGACCCAGCCGGGACTCGAACCAGCGACCTTCTTGCTGTAAGGCGACTGTGACTAACTATTGAGCCACCATACTGCCCATTTAATTTACAATGCCGCCTAGGGTAATTAGGGTAAAGTTAGGGTAATTAGGCAAGTCATTGTATAACAGTGGTTTGTTCTGGAGAAAATCCAACACTAATATTGCTGAAGGGGGCGAATAATATTGACCTTAAAATGGGTTTAAAACAATTAAGAACTGCTTTTATTCTAGCCGAAATAAAGCAAATAAGACTTTCTGCAGAAGAAAAAATATTATAGGAAATACTGTGAACATTTCCTGACTCCGTTCAACATCATTTGGGAAGTACTTGACAGAAATTCACAGGGGGGTGAATAATTTTGAACTCGACTGTGTATTTTTGTGCTGATTTTTGCTTATATTGTAGTGAATCTGTCCGTCTGCTCTGTTCCAGATACAGTACTGGCAGGCACAGTTAGACAGACATCGGTTAAAAATGTCCAAAGTTGCAGAGAGGTGAGTTTATCTGCTTGTTGATTGCTCATTATATTAATAAAGTGCTATACTAATAAACTCTGTTTGATTAGAATTAAGGATATTCAGAAACACCGTGCCATTAAAAGCTTGTATTTTTGGGTCTCTTGTTCTTAAAAATGCTGCATTTGATTGATTAAAATGCTTGAAAATATGCAAATATTATTGTAATTTAGAATAGATGTTTTATATGTGATCAGGGCTTGAGATTAACTGTTTTGATGACCGGTCACAGTGGCTTGTAGTTTTCCAATGTTACTAGCCACTCTGCATTTTCACTAGCCACACTTTTGTTGTTGGGAAAATATTTTTATATGCATAAATATGACTTTGACATGCTAAAATGACTTGATTTAGATTTTGTTTTGTCCATATGCCTCCATTCAGTTAACATTTTGTGTGTCATGTATGAGCAAATAGGCCATGGTTTAATAGTGTTGTATTACAATTTTTATTTCACAGGACTTTTCAGAACTCACAATTAGGGATTTATCAAATTCTCTGACCAAATTCTCTGATCTCTGACCACACCAAACAATCATTATTCATTCATTAATTTTCTTGTCGGCTTAGTCCCTTTATTAATCCGGGGTCGCCACAGTGGAATGAACCGCCAACTTATCCAGCAAGTTTTTACGCAGCGGATGCCCTTCCAGCCGCAACTTATCTCTGGGAAACATCCACACACATACACTACGGACAATTTAGCCTACCCAATTCACCTGTACTGCATGTCTTTAGACTGTGGGGGAAACCAGAGCACCATGGAGGGATGCAGGGAGAATATGCAAACTCCACACAGAAACGCCATCTGAGCCGAGGTTCGAACCAGCGACATTCTTGCTGTGAGGCGACAGCACTACCCACTGTGCCACTGCTTCGCCCACAATAATTATTTCTTAGCCACAAATTTTAATTGTGTCAAAACAAGCTGTATACTATACTTTTCATTTAACAAAACATTTCTTAAAAAAAAAACAAAAAAAAAACAAAGAAAAAACAATTGACTTAAAATAAAAATGAAAAATAAAAATAATTTAAAATAATTATTGCCATGTATTAGAAATATGCACAGTATCTGTCCTGGATAGAGGTCTCTCAGATCACCAGTTAACTACACATAAATGGAGAGTTAATCTCATATTAAAGCAATATTGTTGTAAAAAAAGGATGATTAAAGCGTATAAACAAAAATAACCATAAGCAAAAGAAAGCAGGTGAAAAACAAACTGTGATAATGAAAGGATGATCACACGCTTAGGGCCAATTAATAATCTGTTCAAAGCGAAAGCAAGCGCTGCTGCTTACAAAAAGACACGTTTGGAGCTCTTGAAAGCAGCAGGACTGTGGGTGCATGAGCATCACTTTCTGTCTGTTCTATATGAAAGAGAATCGATCGCAGTTTATTCAGTTTATTAGCATTTAATAGCACAGCTAATTACAGTCTATGGGGCAGTTGCTAGGGTGCAGTATGTGGTTGTTAGGGTGTGGCTAGAAAATTAAAAGGCCATCAGTGATTGGCTGCTGGCTAGACTGAGTTAAATGAGCTCAGCCATTAGTCTGTAAGACAGTCTGATGGAGAGTTATGAGCTCACAAAGTTTGATCCCATGTAAAGTCAATGAGAGTCTTTTGTAATGGAAGTCTTTGGGACAGTTGCTTGGGTGCAGCATGTGGTAGTTAGGGGTGTGGCTAGACAGTTAAAAGCTCATCAGTTATTGGTAGTTTGGTAGTCGGAGTTAAATGAGCTCAGCCATTAGTCTGTAGGACAGTCTGATTCAGAGTTATGAGCTCATAAAGTTTGATCCCATGTTAAGTCAGTGAGATTCTTTTGAATGGAAGTCTATGGGACAGTTACTAGGGTCCAAAAGTGGTTACTAGGGCGTGGCTAGAAAGTTTAAAGTTAATCAGTCAATGGCAGTTTGATAGTCTGAGTTAAATGAGCCCAGTTAGAAGTCTGTGCGACAGTCTGATGCAGAATTATGAGGTCACAAAGTTTGGTCCAATGTTAAGTCTATGGGATTTTTCCGACAGTCCCGGGACGTTTTGTGGTGTGAGTTTGGTGGTCATAGCTCAAAAGCTCTCGGAGAAGATGAGTTTTGTTTTTTAGTCTCAGAAGAAGAAAATATAATAATAAGTTTAAATAGGATACACAGTTGCTTCAAGCAAGGAAACAGGAGCACGCACGCTGTTTAACCAGTTTAACTCTGCGGGTTCGTGGCGTTATCGACTTTCGCTTTAAGATTTAAAGGGCTAGCATTGCGACTGACTCCCGTAAGTGGTTTCGTTTGAAAGTGAAGAATCTATATTGATCTATATTTTATATATTTTATCACATTTTTCTAAAACAATAAAAGTGTTAAATTAATATATATATATAAATTTACACACATTTACAGAAGCCTAGTTGTGATTAATTTGGTGTGTGTGTGTGTGTGTTGTGTAGTTTGTTGAGTTTCTCTGAACAGTACATGGAGTACGATCCATTCTTCACGACGCCAGAGCCATCCAACCCCTGGATCTCTGATGATGTCACGTCTTGGGAGCTGGAGGCCAGGTGTGTGTATTTGTGTGTATCGCTGAGTAAACCATGTAAAAACAAGTTGATGTTAATAAACCAAAGCAGTCCCAACACATCATTTCATGTACAGCAACAAAGTCTGAGACAACAGGCGGAAAACCCCCCCGAAATAAAACTCTTGTTTTCATGGTTCATATTAATGTGTTTACTAACAAATAATGATGATGAACAATACCAGCCTGATCTCACGAGGAAGCGTAAGTATTTTACGTTTTGCCAGTTAAGTGGCTAATTCGTACGAATTCATATTAGTTCAGCGTACGAAATTGTAAGATTTTTAAAAAGGAGGCCCCACCCCTAAACCCAACCGTCACTGAGGGATGAGCAAATCGTGCTAAAATGTACTAATTAGATCGTATGAATTCATACGAATCAGCCACTAAATCAAAAAGTTACGAATTGCCGTGAGATTGTGTTGACAATACTCATACAGCATTTATTAATCCTAGTTCAACATTTACTAATGCATTATTAACATACAAAATACACTAACCGTACGTTCACACCGAAAGCAGCGAGAGCGTCCATGGTCGCTCTGGCCGCCCTGGCGACAACGCTGTCTGCCTTCAGCGCTACATTGATCTCGTACTTAAAGGAGCCGTTGCAGCATTATCAGTTACATTCCTGCATAAGACATGTTTCTAGCGTGAAAATGTTGCGCACTTCTTATCAAATTCATATAACAATGGAAGATCAAGTTGCATGTGGTGTGGCTTTGCTCTATTTATCCAATATGTGTCCATATGTCTGAAATATCCTGAAGCAGCAGTGCTGTTTTGTACTGTCACATCGCGTGAGATTCCCGCTTTTTAAAGATAAATTTATATAACATTAATGAACATCAGTAACTCGCCAGTAAGTTATTTAATGTATGTTCCTGTAGGAAAAAATTGTAAATAATTGTAAATCCGGCGACTGCAATAATCAAACCCTTGGGAACAACTGTGGTCGGAACCAAAGTTCACAGGTCTGTGTTCCCTGAACTGCTATTAAGCGGTGGACGTCTTTATTCTGATTGCTTGCCGCCGAACCGCGTCATAGCTCATTACCATAAAGTTGACTTCATTTCAACTCTCCTCGACGCTCACGCCGGCGAACACGCGCCGCGCTGCTCCTCGCCGCTTATCGTCGCCTATCACCGCCGGCTCTCATTGAAAATGAATGATTTCCGGCTACTTTGACGCTCTCGCCGCTTTCAGTGTGAACGTACGGTAAGGCTACGTTCACACTGCAGGCAAATGTCGCCCGAATCTGATGTTTTCCCCCTCATGTGACTCGGGTGATGAACAGCCCAAACCGCATGGAATCTCATCTTTTCAGGTCAGATCTGTGCCACTTTCATATGTGGTCTTAAATCAGACACCGATTTGATGATCTGCAATGCGGTCGCAGTGTGAACGGTTATGTCGGATTTCATGTGACTTTTACGTAATCTTTGAGTGACATGCGTCATCATTCTGTGCTGCAGACATCATCTACCCTCAGCAGCACAGTAGAATAACACACAGGGCGATTACAGTATCACAGAAAATTGGTTGTTCATGTTGAAAAAGATTTTGAAGACAAAACTGGTGCTTGTTAGCTAATCTGGTTAACGATTGAGACACGGGTTGAACGCGAAGCCGAAAAGCGTCGTGGGTGTTGCAGATAAGGGATTCGGGTGCAAAGGAGGAAGAACTTTCTCTCCGAGAGAAAAAAAGGGCAGGTGCTCGAGCACCCAAACCGCCCTTCTGCACGTGTCTGCTGTTTATAACGAAGTAAAATTAAATAACTCCGCCAACGGAGATAAACCAACTCCGCCTGCACAGTTCAGTCTGCGGCTGCTCATTAACCCTTGATGAGTTCATTACACCTCTGGTGGTCAGGGTGCCATGCACCACGCTTGTCATAAATCACAAATGATCAGTGTTTTTTATCACAGGAGACTTATTTTAGGTCTCAAATGCTGAAATACACATTAGTAGTAGCAGAACAATCATTTACAGTACATGAATTACACCACGGTTGTCTGTGAAAAGGGTAATAATCATATAAGCATGATCTGACAACGTGCTTACTCATGCAGCACACACGTGTGCGGATAAATAGACATTTTGTGCTCTCCGTAATGCACTTTTGCACATGCGGGTCAGTTTAGGACCATGATCTGTTCACACTGCACATCTGATATTAGCCCCATTTTTAACAGCAATGTGAACAGCCATGCAAATGCATCAGATCTGAGAAAAAATCTGATTTGAGCACTAAGCCTCGCAGTGTGAACGTAGCCTAAGCTACCAAGGACTAACAATGAATTTAAAATGATATCCTAGCTCTTTACGCTGTATAATGTGGAGACTTTTATTTTGTAAACATTGTATAAGTCAGTCGCGTAATGCATTTGGCAGCTGCTGGAAACCAGTGCAGTTTTACATGAGTAAACATTGGTAATAATTCTATTACAAAACACTTGGATTTTCTATATAAGACAATAATACATCAACCTTCAAAATAGCTTCATAATAAAAGTCACTGTCCCACACTATTGTGCATCATGAAGAGCCAGGATATAATGTAAAACTACTCTGGCTGTGTTCATCTGGAAGGAGAGAGTCATGTATACTGGACTATATATTGAATTGAGGGAGAGTAATTAATTGGGTAATTTACTTTTTGGGGTGAACTATTCCTTTAACAATCACTAATGGAAGCTTTTTGTAAAGTGTTGCCAAATAAATAAATAAATAAGCAAGAGAGAGAGAGAGAGAGCGATAGAGAGAGCATCCTGCTGTTGTCTGTCTGAGTACAGTCGTAATCAATTGTTGACAGCAGTGATGAATGATAATCAGATCAGAGGCGCTGCTGATCAATACTGACGTGTGTTTGTTCTGATCATCTGCACTGAGCTGATGTCAATGTGATTAAACCGTGAACACACCGAGAATAACAAAGCTCATTGAACATCGATATCATGTTTATGGTATCAGATAGTATCATGCTTAAATTAAAAAAATAAATCTCTCCTGCCTCTTCTCAAATCCTCTTCTCTGATTGGTCATTGCTGGTGTGGAGGCGGGATCAAACTGTCACTCACATGAGATCCACTAATAGCAAACCACAACCAGCAGCCAATCAGTTCCACAAGCTCTGCCTTATAAACGCGCACACACTTTTGACCAAGATTCACCAATTATTGATCAATTATATATGTATATGTGTATAATATTTGATTTATATTTATATTAGTGCTGTAAAAAGATTAATCAAATCCAAAATAAAAGCTTGTATTTAGTATTGTATATATGTAGAGAGTTTAGATGCAAAACCTCTCAATGCAGTTTGATATTTTCTTCTAAAATAAGCATTTTTCTCTTGTGTGTAGGCTAAGAGTTTTTTTGTGACGAATAAAAGTTATTTTCATTGCCTTTAAAGTGAAAAACTTTAAATGCAAGGTTTTTGCATCTAAACACTTTATATATATATATATATATATATATATATATATATATATATATATATATATATATATATATATATATATATATATATATATATATATATATACATACACACACACACACACACACACACACACACACACACACACACACACACATGTACGGTGCATATTTATTTTGTATTTATATAAACATTAATACATACATGTATATATTTAAGAAAGTTAAAATCAATATTTCTATCTAATACAAAATATCTATAAATACACATGTAAATATATTTACTTTCTTTGTAATTTATACATTTTTATTAATGAATACACAGTGTTTATACACCATGAGTACACACACATTTCTCATTCATTCATACATTTTCATTCATTTGGCTGAGGAGTCCCTTTATTTATCTGGGGTTGCCACAGCGGAATGAACCACAAACTTATCCAGCATATGTTTTACGCCGCGGATGCCCTTCCAGCTGCAACCCATCACTGGGAAACCCACACACTCATTCACACACATACATACACTGTGGACAATTTAGCCTACCCAATTCACCTCTTCCACATGTCTTTGGACTGTGGGGGACACCCGGAGGAAACCCATACAAACGCAGAGAGAACATGCAAACTCCACACAGAAACGCCAACTGACCCAGCCGAGGCTTGAACCAGTGACCTTCTTGCTGTAACGCAATAGCACTACCTACTATGCCACTGCGTCACCCCACATCTATTCCTTTTGGATGCAAATAATCACAATTAATTGATTGACAACAGTAATTTATATATATATATATACATTTGAAGTCAGAATTATTCCCCCCCAATTGATTTGATTTTTTTAAATATTTCCCAAATGATGTTGAACAGATTCAGGAAATGTTCACAGTATGTCTGATAATATTTTTTCTTCTGGAGAAAGTCTTATTTGTTTTATTTCAGCTTGAATAAAAGCAGTTCTTAATTTTTTTAAAACCATTTTTGGGACAAGATTATTAGCCCCTTAAGCTCCCCCCCGATAATCTACAGAACAAACCATCGTTATACAATAATTTGCCTAATTACCCTAACCTGCCTAGTTACCCTAATTAACCTAGTTAAGCCTTTAAATGTCACTTTAAGCTGTATAGAAGTGTCTTGAAGAATATCTAGTCTAATATTATTTACTGTCATCATGACAAAGGTAAAATAAATCAGTTATTAGAGATGAGTTATTAAAACTATTATGATTAGAAATGTGCTGAAACAATCTTCCCTCCATTAAACAGAAATTGGTGAAAAAATAAACAGGCGCGCTAATAATTCAGGGGGGCTAATAATTCTGACTTCAACTGTATATATATATATATATACACACACACACACACAAACACACAACCTCCCCCTCAATTATTCGCCCGTTTGTTTTTTTTTCTGCACTTTCTGTTTAACTGAGAGCAGATTTCTTCAGCACATTTCTAATCATAATAGTTTTAATAAATCATCTCTAATAACTGATTTATTTTATCTTTGTCATGATGACGGTAAACAATATTAGACTAGATATTCTACAAGACACTTCTATACAGCTTAAAGTGACATTTAAAGGCGTAACTAGGTTAATCAGGTTAACTAGGCAGGTTAGGGTAATTAGGCAAGTCATTGTAGAATGATGGTTGTTCTCTAGAGTCTAGACTATTGAAAAAAAATAGCTTAAAGGGGCGAATAATACTGACCTTTAAATGCTATTTAAAAAAATAAAAACTGCTTTTATTCTTGCCAAAATAAAACAAATAAGACTTTCTCCAAAAGAAAATAAATTATCAGACATACTGTGAAAATTTCCTGAATCTATCAAACATAATTTGGGAAATATTTAACAAAGAAAAATTAAAGGGGGGCTAATAATTCTGACTTCAGTTGTATTAAAGAGATGAGCATGTAGTGATGGGCACAAAATGCTGACTTTAGAGATGTTACTGTGATATGAATGTGTGTGTGTGTGTGTGTTTCTCAGTAAAGAACCTGGTCAGCAGCGGGTCAAGCGCTGGGGTTTCTGCTTCGATGAGGTCTTGAAGGATCCGGTGGGCAGAGAACAGTTCCTCAAGTTTCTGGAGTCTGAGTTCAGCTCTGAGAATCTGCGGTAAGAAGATCAACTCTACAGCGCCATCTGCTGCTGTTACACACACATCACCACTACACACACACAACATTAACAGTCTGCAGAGACAGTGTGGCAGTTGTAATATGATTGTTTGATGACTTAATGGTAGTATGTTGGAAACGGTGGTTGTATTATAGATGTGTTATGATTGTCTGTTGGTTGTACTGTAGTTGTGTGATGGTTGTGTGATTACTTTATGCAGGTTTTGGCTGTCGGTTCAGGAGCTGAAGAAACGACCCATTCGTGAAGTACCCACCAGGGTTCAGGAGATCTGGGAGGAGTTTCTGGCTCCTGGAGCTCCGAGTGCCATTAATGTCGACTCCAAGAGCTACGACAAAACCACACAGAACGTCAAAGACCCCGGCAGATACGCTTTTGAAGACGCTCAGGTCTGTGCTTATGATTGTCTGACTAGACATATGACGATATTCAATGCAATACACTGATTAATGATCAATTATTCCATCTTTTAGAGTGCTTTTAAGGATATTCAGGTTGCTGTGTTGGCAGTTGTTGTTCATCACTGCAGAAAAGACTTAATTGGCGATTTATTTTCGAGATTTTCATGTAATAGTCAACTCTGGATATTTTTAGGCCTTTTGTTTGTTAACTCTGTACAGTAAAGCTTCATTTGTTAACATCACTTAATTTAAAGTCACTGCACTTCCAACTACAAAAGCATTTATTTATTAATATTAGGTGAGGTTAACTTCTTAGTTAATGCATTAATAACACATTAAAATCAATAGTTACATCTATTTAATTAATTGGAAACAATAACTTTACCCTAATAACACTAGTTAATCCTTTAAATGTCACTTTAAGCTGAATACCAGTGTCTTATAATAAAATATTATGCACTGTCATCATGGCAAAGACAAAAGAAATCAGTTGTTAAAACTAGTATTAGTAAAAATTTCTTAATAAAACCTGATAAACAACATATTTTAAAATAAATAAAAAAAATTCACCGGAGGCTGAATAAATTTGTCTTGAACTGCACATACAATAAAACTATAAACAAGTCATTTTTGATTATGGTATCTATTAAAATAATGTTTTATGTAATAATACACTTTAATAAACAATGTAATAAACACTGGGTTACCTCAAGGCTCTGTTCTTGGGCCACTTCTCTTCTCCATCTACACATCATCTCTAGGATCAGTCATCCAGAGACATGGATTCTCCTACCACTGCTATGCTGATGATACCCAGCTATACCTCTCTTTCATCCTGATGATCCCTCGGTTCCAGCTCGCATCTCAGCCTGCCTGTTGGACATTTCACACTGGATGAAAGATCATCATCTTCAGCTGAACCTCGCAAAAACAGAAATGCTTGAAGTTTCTGCCAACCCGACTCTACACCATAACTTTTCAATCCAGATGGATGGAGCAACCATTACTGCATCCAAAATGATGAAAAGCCTTTGAGTAACGATTGATGACCAACTAAACTTCTCTGACCACATTTCTAGAACTGCTCCATCGTGCAGATTCGCACTCTATAACATCAGAAAGATCCGACCCTTCCTATCTGAACATGCAGCTCAACTCCTTGTTCAAGCTCTTGTTCTGTCCAGACTGGATTACTGCAACTCTCTACTAGCCGGGCTTCCAGCTAACTCTATCAAGCCTCTTCAGCTGCTCCAGAACGCAGCAGCATGAGTGGTCTTTAATGAACTTAAACGAGCACATGTCACTCCGCTGCTCATCCGTTTGCACTGGCTGCCAGTTGCTGCTCGCATCAAATTCAAAGCTCTGATGTTTGCCTACAAAGTGACTTCTGGCCTTGCTCCTTCTTATCTGCTCTCACTTCTGCAGATGTATGTGCCCTCCAGAAACTTGCGTTCTGTGAATGAACGTCGCCTCGTGGTTCCATCCCAAAGAGGGAAGAAATCACTTTCCCGAACTCTCGCGTTCAATCTGCCCAGTTGGTGGAATGAACTCCCTAACTGCATCAGAACAGCAGAGTCACTCGCTGTCTTCAAGAAACCACTAAAAACTCAACTATTTAGTCTCCACTTCACTTCCTAATCTGCAATTGCCTCTCTGGATATACCACTAACTGTACCCAAAAAAAAAATAATTACTAAATTACTAAAATATTACTAATACTTTCCTTTTTAGACTTTACACACCTGAAACTTGTCTACAGCACTTATTCATTGTTACTCTTATAGTTGTGTAAGTTGCTTCCTTGTCCTCATTTGTAAGTCGCTTTGGATAAAAGCGTCTGCTAAATGACTAAATGTAAATGTAAATAATAACACACACTCAAAATAAACATGCTGCTTGTTCAAACTGCTTATGTAAAATGTAGTGATAAGTGGTGTATGTATAGTAATAAAAGCTTAAATGATCAACTGTGTTCAGGTTTGTGACTGTACGTGTGTTTCCTCCACCAGGAGCACATTTATAAGCTGATGAAGAGTGACTCCTACAGCCGCTTCATCAGATCCAGTGCCTACCAGGAGATGCTGCAGGCCAAGAAAAAGGTAAAGGCTCTGAAACGGCTGGAAACTGCCATCTGAGCGTCTCCGGACAGCTGGCCGTCTGAACACACACTGCTTGCGGAGCTGGAAACACTTCTTAGGGATCAGGGCGGATGTTAAGGGCACTTGAAAGAACACTGCTTTAGGTGGCGTAGGGTTAACGTGGGAAAACTAGTACAGTCTGAGTCAACTACGTTACCATTCCTGATTTATTATTGCACTGAACATATGTGGTAGCACTTTATAATAAGGTTTCATTTGTTTTGTATTTATTAGAATATTCGATTTTTCTTTTATGTTAGTTAAATTTAACAAGTTAAACTCCGCAGACCTGGTACCGTGTCCTAGACATCATCGACTTTTGCTTTAAGATTTAAAGGGCCAGCATTGCACCAGACCCCCGTAAGTGGTTTGGTTTGAAAGTGTGGAATCTATATTTTATGCACATATGCATCACTTTGGTTTTTATTCTACTGTACAAAAGTAATTTACACTTAAATACACAGTATTTTGGAGACCCGAGCTGGGTGTTGAACATTGGTTCATTTTCATATTTTTCATATGACACATGTACAAGTTATAGCTCAAATGAAAGCTCTTGCCGGTGCTCATACAGTTCTAGCATTCTTTATACTGAACAATATTCACATATCAAACAGTTGCTGAATGAATCTCGCTGTTTCCATGGCGCAGAAGTGAAAACAATACATTTATGAGCAATAAGCAGCCCCAGATAGCACAGACAGCTGTCATCTCTTACCTTATGCTGTGCGCTTCAGGGCCATTCTCCTCTGTTTTTGAGGTGATGTGCAAAAGTAATCCTTTTATATGTCTGACGTGCTCCAAACACAGTGAATTATGTTTGATCAGACAAAAGAATAGTGAAATATGAACACAATGATCGCTCCCTGTGGCTTGTACAGCACCTCTCATCAGTTATAATACAATAACCTCTGCATAGATTATGGTGGAGACAATTTTCTTTCTTCCTATGATTACAGACATGTGCAGAAACCACCAACATTAATTACAGCACGCTTTAAACACTTTCAACAGTGTTTTCTGAAAATTCAAAGGGTTTTCTTTAAAATGATACCAAATCTTTGCATTTACACCTCTGCATGTGGATTTGGGAAGCTTTTAAATTTGGGGAGGCAAAATCCAGGCAGAAGTCCCAAAATAGCAGCAGAGTTGAACTGGTTAATCTCAGATGTTATGTATTATCGAAAGAAAAATAGACATAATTTCATTTGATGATATTATTTACAAGTGTCATGAATTAACAATGAAAATGCATAGTTTAAAAGTTTAATTTAAAAACACCCTGATGAAAAAAAATACTATACTAATTGGTAGTAAACACTATAGTGTGTTAAACCATACTATAAGAAGTAATATTAATTACCACTAGGAATGCACTGATGAGGATTTTTTGGCCGATACCGATAACAGAAAACTCTTCAGACTTGGAGGCCGATAGCCAATATGTGTAGGCCGATAATTATAAATATTTCAAAATGTTATATTGATATATACAGCATATATAAATGTAATTTACTGTGGTTGTGAGGTGCTGGATGAGTTTAAAATGCACCTTGAATGTGCTGGAGAAGTGCTGGAATTTGAAGTTGGAAAAGGTGTAAGAACTCTGATCCTCGCATAAACACCCAAATTAACACACACACACACACACAAAGACACACACAGATATAACCCTTAAAGGACGTTCAAGATGAAAAGCAACCAGAACTATGATTATACTCATCTGCTTGTAAAGGCTAAATACAAATAAAGAGTCAACATTCATTTTTTTTGTACTTAAAAAAAAACTAAAAGTTATAAGAGCCTGGCGGTATTAAAGACTTTGTAAATTCAGTTTGCAGACATTTGTAGGTACAGACATCTATTGTGTGCGTTCTCGGCAGTTTTCTCCTGTCTTTTAATATTGTCCAGATCATTCATTCATTCATTTTCTTGTCGGCTTAGTCCCTTTATTAATCTGGGGTCCACAGTGGAATGAACCGCCAACTTATCCAGCACATGTTTGCGCAACGGATGCCCTTCCAGTCACACCCCATCTCCGGGAAACATCCACACACACACTCATACACTGCGGACAATTTAGCCTACCCAATTCACCTGTACCTGCACCTGTACTTACCTTTGGACTGTGAGGAAAACCGGAGCACCCGGAGGAAACCCACGTGAACGCAGGGAGAACATGCAAACTCCACACAGAAAACGCCAACTGAGCCGAGGCTCAAACCAGCAACCCAGCGACCTTCTTACTGTGAGGCAACAGCACTACCTACTGCACCACTGCGTCGCCATTGTCCATATCGATATCAAAATTATACTGATCGACTGAAATTAAGAAATATTTTGTCCAGCCGTTATGTTTTGTTAGTTAATCTTAATGTAAATGAGTGAAATGAAACCTCATTATAAAGTGTTTTCTAAATGAGCTGTGAATATCAGATTAAGAGCGTGTGTGTGTGTGTGTGTGTGTGTGTTTCTGCTAGATTGATGGCGATGTGCAGGCCTGCTGCATGTTCATGTTTTCTCAGTGCCATATCATGGTGTCTTGGTTCTGCTTGAGCTGTTTCTCATTCTGTTCCTCTTTTTGCTGTTTGTTTCTATTAAACATCTTGTCCTCCGCGTCTCTGCATGCCTTTCTCTCTCTGTTTTTCTGTTCTGTCTGCTTTGTTTTGAAGTGATGAAACAGGAAGTGCTGAGCCTGATTGTCTTGTGCCGTGGTAAGTGTGTCAGTCAGCCAGGCTGATGAATCAGTGTTAGTAGAACTGCAGTCGTCTAACATGATCTAATGTTTCTGGAAGATTCTGCTGAGTGCTGCTGCTTTCATTTGATCAAAATACCCTAAATACCACAGCACGCTAACTTTGTTTTACCATTTTAATTAATAATATCTCAAAATTAACAGACATGTAATATTTGACAACATATTTGATTGGAAATAAGGGCTTTTCCCCTGTGATATGACTGAGAATGAAAACAGCAGCTGCTTTCCACTTGTCACATGGTGTGTTTGTGGTCATGTGATCCATGATGTTATGCATGTGTCTGGTCATGAGGGTGGTTTCTGGTGTATTGATGAACTCTGTTTTCCTTCACAGAAAAGCAAGAATCTTTTCTAGGCTGTGAATCGCAGGTGAGAGCGCACGTTTCTCTGTTGATTTGCAATATCAGTACATAGACATGGGACTAAATTTAACAAGTTAAATAATTAAATACAGTGGGCTCAAGTTTGGGCATCCCAGGTAAAAAAATTTATTCATGTGCATAAAGAAGCCAAGGAAAGATGGAAAAACATCCAAAAGGCATCAAATTACAGATTAGACAATCTTTTAATATGTCAAAAAAAAAATTGGTTTTAATTTTTACACTTTCAAAATAACAGAAAACAAAAAAATGGTGTCTGCAAAAGTTCGGGCACCCTGCAGAGTTAATATCATGTACTGCCCCCTTTGGAAAGCTGAGACCTGACAGTGTCATAGATTCTTCTCAATCATCGACTGGAAAGACCTGGGGCCTACTGTACGAAGACTTGCGTGGAAATCATACTAAAACATTGCGTACGCACAAAGCTGTGAATGTGCGTACGCAGAAAAAAATTCAGATGTATGAAACACTGCGTACGCCGAATCTCATGCATATTCTTTTGTACATCCGAATGAACGTGAAACTGAGCGCAACATGCACGAGCACAAAACCCCTCCCTGACTCCTCCCCCGTATGAATATGCTAATGACTATGCTAATGGAAAAACCCAACGAAAAAGCAAGCAAGAAGAGAAACTTTGAACAGAATGTGAATGTGAGGTGCTGCTTTCAGAGGTAGACCGGAGAAAAGCGGTGTTATTTGCAAGTTTGTTCTCCGGAATTAACAACAAAAGAAAAAAATAGAGTGGGAGAGTTTAGCTTATGAGGTTAACACAGTTGGGTCTGAACATCGCACTGAGTGAATTAAAAGAGAAATAGTGTGATTTATAGGTGTAAAATGTTGCTGTACCCTTAACAGTCTCAGTGGCGCAGCTCTTTAGACGCATGTGATCATGTTTTGACACGTTCGAGCATAAACTGGGTTCGAATCCAGCGTCTGATGAACTCTTTCTTCTTTTTTCCCCCGCTACATATCAGATTTTGCCAATTTATCACGAGAAAGACAAGTAGGAATCATTAATAAGTTTGTGCATCATATTTTATTTGCAGATTTATTGAATGGAAATGTTTCTGATTCACGCATGCAAATTCATCTTCAGATAGTGTCTTTATAGCGATGTGTGTGCAGTAGATCGCTCAGATTACATTGGGAAAACAGGCGACCGCTGCAAATTGTGCTTTAATGTTTGCCTGGTCAACTGTATGGTATGGAAACCTTATATACCTCCTAGATTAACCCATCTGCCATTGCAAGGCTCAGACACTTTGTAGAGAGGAATTTAACACAACTGCCTCTAGGAGTCGCCAATGGAAATAAAACACACACGCACTAAAAATGTGCGTACGCCAGCCATGAAGCTGCCGTGAAGCCGCGCACATTCCCACGTTCAGTTCATCGTTAGTAAATCCAAACGTGAGCGATTCTGAGCGTGAAACCTGGCGTACGCAAAGTTTTTGTGCGTACGCAGCGTTGATACATGAGGCCCCTGGGGTCCGTTCTTCGTACGTGGATTACTTAGTTAGCTTGGATATTGATTATTTGACATGATCCAGGATCGCTTCGTTCTTCAAAGCAGATCCGAGAGTTGTTGTCATAGCAACAGTTCTGCTAGCTCAAACCTGATCAGGGGCAGGTTCAATTCATATAAACATGATTAGATCAGGTCAGTTCAAGCAAAGATAATAAAGTATATTCCGAATTCTGATATTTTCTTACAGTAGTAGTTATATACACTTGAGAAAATAGTAAATATGTTTTAACTATATATATAAAGTTATAGTCATTAATAAAATAAATAAAGTTATACATATTAATAAAACGTATGCAATCTGCACCCTCAAAATGAAAGTACAAAGACTGCCACCTGGTGGTGCAAAGAGAAACTTATTGATATGAACTTTTTAGATCGCATTAGTACAGTTTGTGTATGATAATAATGGACATGTGACTTTTTTTTAAAGCAATAATACATTTATGCAGTCATAAACATGTTTTGACAGTTAATATGACGGTGATTTGATGCTTCACAAAAGTTGCAGACGCCTTTACCAATATTAAAATGCTTTTTTATCCAGTTATTATTTACACTGATTAAAAAAACGGCTACAATAATAATACTATAACATCCGCTCTAACTGTAAAACTAAATAAATTGCTTTTGACACGTGAAAGGGCCAAGCCTGCAGCTCACAACAATGTGTACAGTTATTACGTATCATATTTAACAAACCGTTTACTGCTAATTTGATGTCATTTTGCTCACATGGATAATTAATCAGATGATGTCATTACGCAGCTGTGCCGTCAGCCAATCGTTGCATTGCTGATCATGATTTCGAGGATCGATAGATCTGTCCTTCACAACACACGCAGCGATCTCAGATCAGTTTATCCAGACATTCTAATCTGATTCGCAAACTTGTTTGAAGAACCAAATTAGCGAGAGATCAGTTATCAAGAATAAAAGATCCAGGATCTGCCAAATCATCTTAGATCATTTAAGTGAGCTACGAAGAACGGACCCAGGTGAAGTCAATCTCAAAGGTTTTAAATGCCCAGACTCATACCTCAGACTGACCTTACCCCAACAATCAGCACCATGGGTTCTTCTAAGCAGTTGTCTAGAAAACCGAAACTGAAAATAGTTGACGCTCACAAAGCAGGAGAAGGCTATAAGATGATAGCAAGATCAGATTCAGATGCCAATATCATCTGTTCGCAATGCAATTAAGAAATGGCAGTCATCAGGAACAGCAAGATCTGGAAGACCAAGAAAAACATCAGACAGAACAGCTCGCAGGATTGTGAGAAAAGCAAGACAAAACCCACGTTTGATTGCACGATCCCTGCAGAAAGATCTGGCAGACACTGGAACTGTGGTACACTATTCCACCATAAAGAGGTACTTGTACAAATATGGTCTTCATGGAAGAGTCATCAGAAGAAAACCTCTTCCTCTTCCGTCCTCATCACAAAAATCAGCGTTTGAACTTTGCAAATGAACATATAGACAAGCCTGAGGCATTCTGGAAACAAGTTCTGTGGACCGATGAGTTTAGAATAGAACATTGGCCAGAATGAGCAATGGTGCGTTTGGAGAAGAAGGGGCACAGAATTTATTGAAAGAACCTCTGTCCAACTGTTAAGCATGGGGGTGGATCAATCATGCGTTGGGGTTGTTTTGCAGCCATTGGCACAGGGAACATTTCAGGAGTAGAAGGAGAAATGGATTCAATTAATTTCAGCAAATTTTGGATGGTAACTTGATGCCATCTGTGAAAAAGCTGAAGTTAAAGAGGGGATGGCTCCTACAAATGGATAATGATCCAAAACACACCTTAAAATCCACAGTGGATTACATCAAGTGGTGTAAACTGAAGGTTTTACAATGGCCTTCACAATCTCCTGACCTCAACATTATTGAAAATCTATGGATAGACCTTAAAAAAGCAGTGCGTGACAGACAGCCCAGAATTCTCAAAGCACTGGAAGACTTTTGTAGGGAAGAATGGGGAAAGAGACCTCAAACAAGAATTGAAAGACTCTTGGCTGGCTACAAAAAGCGTTTACAAGCTGTGATACTTGACCAAGGGGGCAGTACAAGATATTACCTCTGCAGGGTGCTCCAACTTTTGCAGACGCCATATTTTTGTTTTCTGTTATTTTGAAAGTGTAAATGATGGAAATTAAAGCAAACTTTTTTGACTTATTAAAAGAGTGTCTAATCTAATTTGATGCCTTTTGGATATTTTTCCATTTTTCCTTGGCTTCTTTATGCACATTAATACAAATTTTTACCTGGGATGCCCAAACTTGAGCCCACTGTATAGAATCTACCGTATTTAAAGGGCCATGAAACCCCCTCGTTTCAGCAGGGTGTTTTCACACCTCTACTTGTGAAAAAGTCAGAAAAGTGGGCGTGTCCAGCTCTGTTTAGAGTTGTGGGAGTGTCTATTTGGGCACCTGATGAGTTTCAGAGTCAAAACACACACACGCACACACACGCACACACACACACACACACACACACACACACACACACACGGGAGACAGTGACTGTGTGTACATGGACATCTGTAGTCGAATTATTTGCCAGATTATTAAATGTTGGGCTTTAACTGCAGTTTGGCTCTTTCATTCAGGGAATTCATTCATGTCCCTCACGACAAACGAGATATTTGATTCGAGGAGCTGCTCTAAGCGTGTATTTTTCATGCAATGTTTGATACCGCACGGCGAATGAGAAAAAAAAACCTCCGCATTTCCCGGAAACTTAGATGCACACGGCAGGTAGTGTCAGAAAGCCGCGTGTGTTATTCCGGTCACAAAATGCGGTGAAAATCCTACACGAGGTTAAAGTTTGGTTGTGGTGCTGACATGTTTACACTCGGTGCAATAGTTAACTTAGTTCGATACGAACAAACTGAATAAACAAAGAGCACTGGTCACTCACTTACCAAATCTGTAGAGACAGAACAATCACCAGCAACTAGAGCCGCGTCTTTATTAAGAGGAGACTACAAGCGAATCCGGATCTCAGCGTTTGCAGATGAGAACAGCTCTCAGGTAAACAATAATCCTTCTTAGACACGTAAGTTATTGTTGTGGAGCGTCGCGTACACTGTTAATCCACACGTGACTCCAGCTGAGCTCTCACAGAGAGAAAATGAAAACAAAACTGAACTGCAGCAAACTATAAAAGCAACACTTCACGCTTGTTTTGCCAACACAACGTGGCGTCTCTGTCGTCTAAACACTGTGACAGTAATGAATATTAATGAAGTTGCACAATAGAGCGCGCTGATTGGTTTGAACCAAGCTTTACTCATGCATTAATGCAGCACACTGTAAGACGTAATAAGACTCACTCTGGCACAGACGTCCAGTCTGCACGCTGGAATACACGCTATTATCTCATGACCGTGACGCAGATTAAAAAATTCATTTTAAACCGGAAGTACGAATTTGCTTGAAATAACGCAAAAACAACCAATTTATACTTTTTAGTGAGATATAGGTGTCCTAATAGTGTTTATAGCAGTGTGGGACACATATACCACTGTCAACAGCTCAACACGTGTGCTCTGGTGTTTCGTGACCCTTTAAAACTTATCACAACTAAAATGTGTGCTCATTATAGTACCATTAATTCTAGCATTTTCAATCAACAATGTGTATTATTTAATGTTCAAATGCAATTCAATTTATTGTGTCATAAAATATCCACCCCAGAGTTTATGAGCGCTCTCTCTCTCTCTCTCTCTCTCTCTCTCTCTGTGGTGGTCTTCATGTGTTTTCAGCTCTGCCGGAGGATCGAGAGGCTTGTAAAATCCTGCTCATGTCAGACGTCACGTCACAGCTCTGCTCCAGAACCAGCAGATACCATCACCTTTCATCATCATCATCCTCATCATCATCACATCAGTCGTCTTTATCAATTTCATAATCATCAACAGAAATCATTCATCACCAATATCATCTTCATCAACACATTGTTTTCATCATCATCATTGGGGCGACGCAGTGGCGCAGTAGGTTGTGCTGTCGCCTCACAGTAAGAACGTCGCTGGTTCGAGCCTCGGCTGGGTCAGTTAATGTTGCTGTGTGGAGTTTGCATGTTCTCCCTGGGTTCGTTCACGTGGGTTTCCTCCCGGTATCCCCCACAGTCCAGACACATGCGGTACCGGTGAAATGCGTAGGCTAAATTGTCCATGATGTATGAGTGTGTGTGGATGTTTCCCAGAGATAGATTGCAGCTGGAAAGGCATCCGCTGTGTAAAGCATGTGCTGGATAAATTGGCAGTTCATTCTGCTGTGGCAACCCCAGATTAAAGCTGCGGTCACACCATAGACTTCCATTCATACACACGTGAATGCGTCAGACCGGAAATGCATCAGTTTTCGCAGGTGGATGCGGTGCAGAGTTCAAGCTTGGTGAACTCTGACCTGTGAAATCGCATCACTTGACTGCGTGAGACCAATCGAGGATCAAAACATGACCTCTCTGTACAGGAATTTAAAACATGGAGCAATCGATCGCTCTTTTTAATGTCTAATCATCTTGTTTACTCCCGCCCCATTTCGCAGCTCCCTATGACACCCTATTGCACACACAAACTCTAGTGTGACCTTAATAAAGGGACTGAGCCAGGGGTCACCAATCTCCCTGCAGGGTTTAGCTTCAACTTGCCTCAACACACCTGCCTGGATGATTCAGGTATACCTAGTAAGAGCTTGATTAGCTTGTTCAGGTGTGTTTGATTAGGGCTGGAGCTAAAATCTGCAGCACAACGGCCCACCAGGAACAAGTTTGGTGACCCCTGAACTAAACCGACAAGAAAATGACTGAATGATCATCATCATCCTCTTCATCATCATAATATAACCATCATCAATAATCCCTATACATTTTTTCATCATCATCTTCATCAATATCATTCTCATAAATTAATTTTCTTCATAACATCATCATCATCAATATCACTATACTACTTTTTTCATCGGCATCATCCTCAACACAAATAATCATCTTCATCATCATCATCATCACTTTTTTCCACCGGCGTCATCATGACAATCCTCATGCCATCTTCATCAGTGTGATCACCCTTAATAACACAAACACGTCTTCTTCATCGTCAATATCACTATACTATTTTCCCCATCATCTTCATCAAGATCGTCGTCATCAGCACAAATATTCAGCGTTCATACACATATTTTTGATAACAGAATCTCCATGAGTATAATTTTCATGAGCAAATGTCTCCTGTCATGTAGACGTGTTAAACCACGCACGACCAAACCCATTACAGCAGATCATTATAGTCTGTTCAGTGAAAATGTAGTTTATTAATCCTTACACAGCTCTAATAAAGTCAGAGCATGCGTTTGGCTGAAAGACGATGACTAAATAGATATTTAAGTTAGTTAGTTAGTTAGTTTGACTTTATTAATCCCCGGAGGGAAATTCACATGTCACAGCAGAGCTCTCCATACTAAAAATAGATAAATAAGTTACATACATATAAAAACAATAATAAAATTACATTTCATACTGCACACCTTGGTTCCAAAAACAACTTGTAAACACTTGTAAATATGCAATATCTAATTCAAGTTCAGCACAATTCATCTGGTATGACTTTGGTTATACAATCTGATCACTGTTGGTAAAAAAGACTTCCTGTATCTTTCTCTGTAGCACCGGGGTTGAATTAATCTTGTACTAAAAGAGCTTGCACACGCTTGGACTGTATCATAAAGGGGATGACTATCGTGGTTCATTATACTAACAAATTTGTCCAGCATTCGATCCTGTGCAATCTCTTCTATGGTAGGTAGTGCACCCCCCACAACAGAACCTGCCCTTTTTATGAGCTTATTTAATTTGTTTTTCTCCTTCTCCAACAGTCCCCCTCCCCAGCAGGTTACAGCATACAGAATCACAGAAGACACCACAGAGTCATAAAAAGTTTTTAACAGTGTCTGACACACACCAAAGGACCTCAGTCGTCTTAATAAATGAATGCGGCTCTGACCCTTCTTATACACCTGGATTGTGTTTTCAGACCAATCGAGCTTGTTGTTCAAATATACACACAGGTACCTATATGACGAAACGATCTCAATTTCTGACTCTTGTATAATTACGGGCACCGCTTGTGATGGATGTCTACTAAAATCAACAATAATTTCTTTGGTCTTACTAGTGTTTAAATTAAGACAATTCATATCACACCAGTCAGCAAAACTTTTTAAAAGCAACCTATACTCACTCTCATCATGATTCCTTATATAACCTACAATTGCAGAGTCATCAGAAAACTTCTGTAAATGACAATTTTTGGAGCTGTATTGAAAATCAGATGTATAAAATGTAAATAAATATGGAGCTAAAACCGTTCCTTGAGGAACACCAGTACTGCTCATTATAACTTGTGACACACAGTTATGCATCCTAACATACTGTGGTCTATTAGTGATATAGTCAGTTAACCAACTTACCATACCTTTTTGTAAACCTGCATTTTCTAATTTTACCTTTAATAGTGCAGGCTGGATAGTGTTAAATGCACTTGAGAAATCAAAAAATGTGATCCTAACAGTATTACCCGATGTTTCCAGATGACTTAGAGATTTGTGTAGAAGATAAATAATTGCATCATCTACCCCTACACCAGTTTTATATGCAAACTGCAGTCTGTCCTCAGAAGCGATCAACAGTTTCTTAATATAATTTAATACCAATCTTTCGAAAACTTTCATCAACTGGGCAGTTAGGGCTATTGGTCTATAATGAGAGAACTCAGTAGGGTTAGGTTTCTTAGGGACCGGTACTACGCATGATGTCTTCCATAAAATGGGAACTCGTTCCAAACGCAAACTCAAATTAAAAATGTAATGCACCACCCAACAAATTTGATCCGCACAGGCTTTAAGAACTCCAGCACTGATGCCATCTGGTCCAGCGGATTTCTTCTTTTTAATTCTCCTCAACCCATTTCTTACTTGTTCTATGGTTACTTCTAGTTTAGTACCAGACTCACAAGTAGAAAAATTAGAAGTTAAAACTGACGGTGAATCTAAAAATGAACTCTGATGTGTACTCGGATGAGAATTTTCTAAAACACTGGTTGCTGCATCAAATCTATTAAAAAATATATTAATTTCATCCACCCAATTCTTTCCAACAGAGGCAGTACATCTCTTTAGACTATTACCAGATCCAGACATCCTATTTAGATCACTCCATACATCTCTAACATTATTTTTTTGTAGTTTATGTTCCATTTTAGATTTATAATTAACCTTCCCCTCCTTAATTTTAATTTTTAGCTCTTTCTGGACCCGCTTAATTTCCTCTCTATCACCTGCTAAGAATGCCCTCTTTTTTTCATTTAATAATGCCTTTAATTCAGGGGTCACCCATGGCTTATTGTTTGAGTAGCATTTAACCTTTTTTGTGGGTACTGTGTTTTCAACACAAAAGTTAATATAATCAGTTATACAGTCTGTTAGACTGTCAATGTCCTCATCATGGGATTTGCACAAAACCTCCCAGTCTGTTGAATCAAAACAATCCATCAATGCCTCATACACAGAATCAGACCATACTTGAACTGTTCTTATCGTTGGTGGCTGCTTCCTTACAGCCGGAACATAGACAGATCTGATGTAAATAAGATTATGGTCCGATCGCCCCAAAGGAGGGAGCGGTGTAGAAGCATAGGCATCTTTCACATTTGCATATAGCATGTCCAGAGTTTTACAGTCTCTTGTGCCACAGTCTACATACTGGGTGAAAGTGTGCAGAGAACTTTGTAGAGATACGTGATTAAAATCTCCAGAAATAACAATAAGTGAATGAGGATATTTTAATTGTATACTGGCTGTAACGGTGTTAATATGCTCACATGCGTTACTCGCATTAGCCGAGGGAGGGATATACACCGTTATAGCGATCACATAAGAGAATTCTCTCGGCAAATAATAGGGCCTCATTCCCACAGCCAATAGTTTAATATCCTTGTTACACACTACTTCTTTTGTTGTAATGTGTGCTGGGCGGCACCAGCGTTCGTTGACAAACAATGCCAGTCCACCACCTTTATTCTTACCAGTCTGCTTCGCGCACCTGTCCGCACGCACCAAGTGGAAGCGGTCCAATGCAACCACTGAGTCAGGTGTTTTATCATTCAGCCATGTCTCGGTAAAACACATAAAACTGCACTCACGATATTCCTACAAGCGCCGTCAGCTCCTCCGTCTTGTTCCCAAGCGATCGAACATTACCCATGATAATAACAGGCAAGGATGGCTTGTAGCGCTTTTTCTTTAATCGGCGTTTCACACCAGCTCTACACCCTCTTCGTCGTCTCTTAAGTTCTGTAGGAACTTCCATAGTAGGTACCCAAAACGTCGATGTATGCCGAAGTGCCAGGAGTTGCTCTCTTGAATAAATGACAGCGTCTGCAATTGCCGGACTATTCACGGCATCCGACTTTCCAATTAAAAACGCCAGTATAAAAATAAAAATGATCCAGTGCTTTCTGATGCTCTCAAACTGAAAAGTGTGCAAGTACAAAGTCCTTAACCATTGCAAAAAAATATTTAAAAAGTACAACAAGTACACCAAGTTAAAAACATCCAGAGCTGCTGCAACAGGCTGCCACAAGTACGGCGCCATCATGCCACGTAGTACTATGTTTAATCAGTTCATTCCAATGACTTTGTGTTTTTTCTGTCAAAATTGCATGACTTCTGCAGGTTTTCCATGACCGTATGAACACTGAATAATTGTCACCATCATCAATATCACTGTAACATGTCCAAACTCTGTCCTGGAGGGCCGGTGTCCTGCAAAGTTTAGTTCCAACCCCAATCAGACACACGTGGGCCAGCTATTTTAGCTCTTATTAGGCTTTCTAGAAACAGCCTTGCAGGTGTGTTGAGGCATGTTGGAGCTAAAATCTGCAGGACACCGGCCCTCCAGGACTGAGTTTGGACACCCCTGCTGTAACATCTCCATCATCAGATCATGTTCTGCATTATGTCTGGAGCTGCGGTTCTTCAGAGTGTGTGTGTGTGTGTGTGTGTGTGTGTGTGGATCTTCATCATGTTCTGTCCCTCTTCTCCTCCTCTGATGGCTTTATTTTTCTACAACACACTGATCTGCTGAATGACTGAACGGTTGAGGAAAGCATCTCCCAGCTGACAGAAACACCTCTTCTCTACACAATCCTCCTCTCTTTTTAAATTGAACTCTTTCAGGGGCTGAATGTGACATTGGCTGAACATACATCCAGAAAAGAAAAGCATTTGGCTATTTGGGTTTTCTAAAATCATAATTTGTCTGTTTTTATTTTTGCTTTCCACAGTCATTGATTGTGATTGTGCAGTACATTTATTTTCCTCTTTAGGTCAGGCTTTATTTATATTTGACCTTTTAAAAAAATTATTAAACTTTAATACATTTAATAATAAACAATTATGATATTTTAGATTTTATTTCTTCGCTAAATATATTGAATATTGTGTAAAAACAAGCAAGCTCTACTTGTATCCAGACACTTTTTTCAACATAAACTTTCGTTAAACAACAAACAAACAAACAAGCAAATGTTTTAAAAGTTTTAAAACTATAATAAAATTAATCTACACACAACAATCTGTCCAGGCGGTGTCCTCAGCAGTAAATACATGGAGCACTTTAAACAGATGTTATTGTAGGGTAAATAATTAAACCAACATGGTAAATAGAGTAAAAAAAAAAGTTAAAAGATTTATTGAGATTGTATGGGTTTTGGACAGATTGGGTAGCAATACAGAAACAAAAATTAAACGAAATTAGACGAAATTAAAAAGAAAATGTAAGACCTACAACACAGTATTTCAGTAAATTTAAGGCTTTTTTAGGACTAAAATTTGGATTTTGAGATTTAAGTCCTGCAGAAACCCTGACAAAAACCACCATACGTGGGAAATGAGATTTAAAATAATCTGAAAGCTAAAAATATAATCTTTCCATTAATGTTTGGGTTATGTTAGGACAATATTTGACAGATATCATTATTTGGAAATCTGATGGTAAAAAAAATTCTGCGAAAATCCACTTTAAAGTTGTGCAAATGAATCTTTTAGCAGTGCATATTACTCTTCAAAAATGAAGTTTAGATATGAGGATCAGAAATTTACTAAATGTTCACAATGGTTTTGTCAAATAAAAAAATCTTGCTTTTTTTTTTTTTTTAACATCATGTAATGCATTACTGACTGTCCCCACAAATAAAAGAAGAGTAGTTTTGTGCTCCAGGATAAAAAATATGATTATACAGTTGGAACCAGAATCTTACACACACACACACACACACACACACATATACACACACTCACACACAAAAAGAACATAACCATTTTTTAAAAATGTCTGATGGTAAATCATATTAAACGCTTATTAATTTCTAGACAGTCAGAAGTTTACACACATTTCCTTGGTATTTTTCAGCTTTGCTTTTAAACTGTATAACTTTGGTCAAATGTTTGGGTCTCCTTCCACAAGCTTCTCACAATAGTTTGCAGGAATTTTGGCCCATTCCTCCTGACAGAATTGCTGTAACTGAGTCAGATCTCGCTCGCACAAGCTTTTCATCTCTGCCCACACATTTTCTATAGGATTGACATCAGGGCTTTGTGATGGCCACTCCAAAACATTCATAATTTGGCAGTGTGCTTAGGGTCATGGTCTGTTTGGAAGAGCCATTTGTGGCCAAGTTGTAATGTCCTGGCTGATGTCTTGAGATGTTGCTTCAGTATTTCTCCATAATGTTCTGTCTTCATGATGCCATCTATGCTGTGAAGTGGACCAGTCCCTCCTGCAGCAAAACAGCCCCTCAACATGATGCTGCCGCCCCCATACTTCACAGTTGGGATGGTGTTTCTAGGCTTGTGCGCTTTCCTATTTGTCCTCCAAATGTAACACTGCTCATTATGGCCAAACAGTTCAATCTTAGCTCCATCAGAGCACAGGACATGTCTCCAAACATGAGTCTTTTCCCAGTGTGATTTAGCTAATTGTAATCTGGCTTTGTTGTTGATTCTGGCTTGTTGATTCTCCATGTTGTCACACAAGGAAGCAGTGTGTTTGAGCTTTTCCTTCAACACTATTCTACAGTTGTGCCTCACATTAACTCAAATGTTGTCAATTAGCCAATCAGAAACTTCCAAAACCTTGACATCATCATCAGAGCTTATTCAGAGGCAGAATAATCTTATTGTGTGTAAACTTGACTTTCAAGAAGAGTTACAACAATTTCTCAAACAATATCTCTCTCATCATTCTGCTGTAAAGCACAACAGAAACTAATGTGATCATCATAACTTACCTAAAAGAGGAAAAGCTTAATCACATTAACATCTGACTCTTTGTAAATGGTTATGTGCCTTTATACACAGTGTATGTAAACTTCTGCTTTCAACTGTAGTAATGAGCACATGCTCCTCCAGCACTGTCTACAGAACATTTATTCATCTGAGTTTTCAGAAAAGGATTCATCTCTGATGAATGAACAGTCACAGTCAGAGGTGGAGTTAGCCAATAAGCGAGGTTAGCCCTCAGTTAATACCTGAAAGCGTACAGCATATTCCTGTCATATTTTGTGAGGCTGTAGGTCCAACGGATTAAACTGTAATGAGGAAAAACTAAATGTAGTAAAGCAAATACAAGGAAAAGACCGCAAAACAAACCAATATGAAGAGTGCATATTAGGACAAATCACAAACCCTGTTCACAGTTCTGGAGAAACGTTTCCTCATGACAGTAATTAAACGTTTCCTCAATGTTTGCTGTCAGCTGGGAAACTCGATCACTGCCATTTGTTCCAGATTAATGTTAGAAACATGCTGAAAGGATGCGTCGTCAATAATGGATGTACAGAGTAGACTGCAATTGATGTTAATAATAATAAAGCTAATAATGGACCACTTTAACACTCATATCTGCCCATCCGAACATTAAATATGAGCTGGCTGTCTTTCCATACTATGTCCATGTTCTGGACACGACTGATGAATGAGTGATGACGTGTGTGTGTGTGTGTGTGTGTGTGTGTGTGTGTGTTTGAGATCTGTGTCATACAGTGTTTCATTTCTGTTTCTTGCGAGGAGAATCACTGCAATCCAAAGATTCTGAGCAGTGTGTGTGTGTGTGTGTGTGTGTGTGTGTGTGTGTGTGTGTGGCTTCATTTACTGTAGATTCACTGACTGTACAGAAATACACTCTTCAATAAATAAAGGAGTCCAGATGAAGAGCAGCTGTCTGACCTCATCATTGTCACGTGACCACAGCTCATTCATTAAAGCACACCAGGATTACACCTTTGATGACGACACATGCACTTAATACACTGTTTATGTACATCCCCTATTTACTACATTACTGCAGGTTAACTATGTTCATATTTAACAACTTTACAGTTTAAAGCTATTAGTTACCAGTTAATTAGTTGAAGTTATTAGTAACTAATCAAGTTCTGCTAACTAATAACCTTTACTTCTCTGAATTTGATTGTAATGCAGTAATGTGCACCTCAAATAAAGCTGCTTTGAAGTCATCATTATTGTGAAAAGCGCTTTACACATAAGCACATAAGCATAAACTGAATTCTTGAAGAAACTTGCACTAATAACATCTTTAGCAGCCATTTAAAGCATGCAATTTTCTTAAATATATGCAAGGAACACCTGACAGACGCTCAACTGATGATGTATTTTATAAATGATGTATGTATTATGATGAATTTTATATTCAAACATGCACTGTTTATTATGCCGCACACACATTGTTAGTCTTAAAGGTACAGTTCACCCTGAAAATGAAAATGTACTCTCTATATACCCATCATCAAGTGCTTCCAAACAGTTTCTTCTGTTGAACACAAAGGTAGATATTTTGAAGAATGCTGGAAACCGGTAACCATTGATTTCCATAGTACGAAAGAAATACTAGAAGTCAATGGTTGCAGGTGTTCAGCTTTCTTCAAAATATCTTCCTTTGTGTTCAACAGATGAAAACTGTAGTCTAAGTAAACGTCGACAATTTAAATTGTTGGGGTGAACACTCTGTTAAAGGGGTTTGCACTATGAGTCTGAAGATTTAATATGCGTTTTTTCATATTGGTTATCCTAGGAAACCTTCCACATTTCCTAGTCCAATGTATTAACCGTAACCTTAACCTTGGGTTAATAAGAGGTTTAATCTGTTGCAGGGTTAAAAGAAACACAATCTCTTCATGCTTGTGTTGTCCTGTCTTCAAAAATAGAGAAAGAGCGGGATATACTGCATTCATTCAGCTGTGCGTTGACTGTGAATTGCCAAAACACCTTTCAAGGTGTGCTACGCATGCAAGAAACAGCGGGGAAGATGAATTGAACTTTTCCATCTGGCATTAGAACAGCCTCTATAAAGTCTGACAATTACAAATACATGAAACCCAAAAGGGGCGAAGCAGTGGCGCAGTAGGTAGTGCTGTCGCCTTACAGCAAGAAGGTCGCTGGTTCGAGTCTCGGCTCAGTTGGTGTGTCTGTGTGGAGTTTGCATGTTCTCCCTGTGGGTTTCCTCCGGGTGCTCCGGTTTCCCCCACAGTCCAAACACATGCGGTGCAGGTGAAATGGGTAGGCTAAATTGTTCGTAGTGTATGAGTGTGAGTGTGGATGTTTCCCAGAGATGGGTTGCGGCTGGAAGGGCATCCGCTGCGTAAAAATGTGCTGGATAAGTTGGCGGTTCATTCCGCTGTGGCGACCCCGGATTAATAAAGGGACTAAGCCAACAAGAAAATGAATGAATGAAACCCAAAAGCATTTACAAATATGAATTAAAGACAGGCTTTATAGTCAGAAGAGGCTGTTCTACTGTCAGATTGCATTTAAAATATATAAAATCTGACTTTTATAAATGCAAAAAACTCAAAAAAATGTACAAGTATGAATTAGAGCATCTTCTGATTATAAAGCCTGTCTTTTATTCATATTTGTAAATACTTAGTTTTTTTACATTTATAAAACTCAGATTTTATATTTATTTTTTGCAGTCTTTAATGTCAGATTGCATTTAAAAATATATAAAATCTGACTTTTACAAATGTAAAAAACCCAAGAGTATTTCCAAATATGAATTAAAGACAGGCTTTATAGTCAGAAGAGGCTGTTTTATGTCAGATTTCATTTTAAAATATATAAAATAACACTTATAAATACAAAAAAAGTTTTTCCAAACATTAATTAAAGATGTTTTATTAAATTTCAGGAACTAAAGTTTTTTTCCTCAAATTTAGACCAAGTTTTTCTTTAAGCTTCAGAAATATGAAGTAATATATAACATATGACGTGTTGTGCTGCTGTCAAACAGTGGTTTCACACACAATAACAAACTTTAACACTGAAAACTGGACTGATGACGTTTCCATTCACTAGACTGTCTCTGTCAAACTGCTTTAACACAATCTACATTGTAAAAGCCCAAGAGAAATAAAGATGATTGAATAAACTGTAGTAATAAAGACATACCTAATTAAACAAGTCTGTAGTTCATTAACAGCAGTGAAGTGTGTATAAGTGTGCATAAAGCACAACTCCAGCAGGCGTCGCTGTAACACAGATATAAACACACACTGATCAGCCAAACACACATCAGCTCATAGTCACACAGAGCAGACAATATCATCTACAAAAAATCTCTTCATAATATTGAACATATTGACTGAGATTTCCTTTCTCTACCCATTTTAAATGGAGGAGAGCTTGTTTCATTGCCTGACTCTTCTGAGTGTGTTTCAGTGATGATGACGTGCAAACATCTCTCTAGCGTGCACAAACACTGCAGTAAAACACATCATTTACACACACACGTGTACATGACCATTCTGGGATTATTATACAAATATAAGAGACAAAAGGGCGACAAACAGAAACAAACACACACATTCTACATTTATTAAAAGTGTAAATATATATATATATATATATACTGAAGTCTATTAATAAACTGGAGCACAAAAACAGTCTTATGTTGCATATTTATACACTTTTCATGTATTTCAATAGCCAAAAACGAGTGTTGAAAGTTAATTAGATGGTCACACTTTATTTTTTGATGGTCCATTTGAGTATTAGTAGACTGTCTGCTTAATATCTGTTGATACTGCTGCTGAACAGACATTCAACTGACTATAAGAAACTGTGCAACTACATGTCATCTTACACTAACCCCAACCTGACAGTCTACTAATAATCTAATGAGAATTAGTTGGCATGTAGATGCAATGTAACTTAAATTCAACAAACAGACCATCAGAATAAAGTGACCAATTAGATCTTCCATGAAGATGTTTTGCACATTTTGTTTCATAAATATGAAAACTCCTCAGTTTTTATTAGTAGTGTGCACTGCCAAGAGCTTCATTTGTTCAACATTAAAAGTAGGAAAGTATTTATATTTAATTAAAAGTAACAAATTAATTCATATTAGTAATAAAAGCATTTATATTTACTCTTATTCCAGATTTTCAGATCATGGCCAAATATTGTCTTATAATAATAAAAACATGAACAGTTAATGTACGTTCACCGGCCACTTTATTAGGTACACCTGTCCAACTGCTCATTAACACACATTTCTTATCAGCCAATCACGTGGCAGCATGTAGACATGGTCAAGATGATCTGCTGCAGTTAAAAGCGAGCATCAGAATGAGGAAGAAAGGGGATTTAAGTGACTTTGAACGTGGCATGGTTGTTGCTGCCAGACGGGCTGCTCTGAGTATTTCAGAAACTGCTGATCTACTGGGATTTTCACGCACAACCATCTCTAGGGTTTACAGAGAATGCTCCGACAAAGAGGAAATATCCAGTGAGCGGCAGTTCTGTGGGCGCAAATGCCTTGTTGATGAGGCCAGAGGTCAAAGGAGAATGGCCAGACTGGTTCCAGCTGATAGAAAGGCAACAGTAACTCAAATAAGCACTCGCTACAACCGAGCTCTGCAGAAGAGCATCTCTGAACACACAACACGGCCAACCTTGAGGCGGATGGGCTACAGCAGCAGAAGAGCACACCGGGTGCCGCTCCTGTCAGCTAAGAACAGGAAACTGAGGCTACAATTCACACAGACTCACCAAAACTGGACAATAGAAGATTGGAGAAACGTTGCTGCTCTGATGAGTCTCCATTTCTGCTGACACATTCAGATGATCGGGTCAGAATTTGGCCTCAACAACATGAAAGCATGGATCATCCTGCCTTGTATCAGCGGTTCAGGCTGGTGGTGGTGGTGTAATGGTGTGGGGGAGATTTTCTTTGGGTCCATTAGTACCAATTGAGCATCAACGCCACAGCCTACCTGAGTATTGCTGCTGACCATGTCCATCCCTTTATGAGCACAGTGTCTCCATCTTCTGATGCTACTTCCAGCAGGATAACGCAGCATGTCATAAAGCTCAATCATCTCAGACTGGTGTCTTGAACATGACGATGAGTTCACTGTACTCAAATGGCCTCCACAGTCACCAGAGCTCAATCCAATAGAGCAGCTTTGGGATGTGGTGGAACGGGAGATTGGCATCATGGATGTGCAGCCGACAAATCTGCAGCAACTGTGTGATGCTATCATGACAATATGGAGAAAAATCTCTGAGGAATATTTCCAGTAGCTTGTTGAATCTCTGCCATGAAGGATTAAAGCAGTTCTGAAGGCAAAAGAGGGTCCAACCCGGTACTAGTAAGGTGTACCTAATAAAGTGGCCGGTGAGTGTATATAACTTTGCAGCAAAAAAACTGTAAATAAGAATGACTTAACTATACAAAGAATTATTTCTTGAGTATAAAAGAAGAAAATCTAGAGAGAGAGAGAGAGTGTGTTAGAGTGTGTGTGTTTCAGAGAGAGAGAGAATCTGTGTTTCAGGATGAGAGCACATGCGTGTGTGTGTGTGTTTCAGAGAGAGGGACAGAATGTGTGTGTATTTCAGAGTGAGAGAAAGCATGTGTGTGCCTTTCAGAGAGAGTGAGGGAGCAAGTAAGTGTGTGTTTCAGAGAGAGAGAGAGAGAGAGAGTGTGTGTGTGTGTGTGTGTGTGTGTGTGTGTGTGAGTGAGAGAGTTGTGGCATGATTTGTTTGCTGATCGGAGCCAATAGAAAGCTGGCAGTTTGATCAGATCCACATGCGAGAGACGCAGAAGAAGCAGCAGACACACACACACACACACAGATTTATAGAGTCCGTCAGAGGTCAAACTCTCAGTCAGACACACTGAAGACTCTCAGCGGCTGAACATCCATGGGCTTCTTCATCATCATCACCTTCATCAGTGTCTGAGCACACACTCCAGCAGGTGAGTCTCTCTCACACACACACACACACACACACACACACACACACAGGTCAGGTGTGTGTTTGAGTGGATTACGGCTGTTTGAGCTCTCGGTGAGCTCTCGCACCAGCACTGAGGATTTACCAGGCTCTAATCTGCGTTTCTGATTTCTGCGTGTTGAACACACACACTAACACACACACACACACTGTAGAAGCAGAACTGCAGTAATGAATGGATTATTGGTCTGATGAAGCAGAGGATCAGCGGCTGCTCTGCAGATTTACACCAGCGTTGTGTCTACTGAGCGCTCTGACTTCACTGAATCACTTGGTCATGCAGTGCTATTAAATATATTAAGCGTTGTTATCAATATTGGAGTCTGCAGCACGGTGGCTCAGTGGTCAGCAGTGCAGCCTCACAGCAAGAAGGTCGCTGGTTCGAGTCCCGATTGGGTCAGTTGATGTTTCTGTATGGAGTTTGCATGTTCTCCCCGCGTTGGCGTGGGTGCAAACACATGCGCTATAGGTGAATTGATGAACTAAATTAGCTGTAGTGTACGAGTGTGTATGCCGGAATAGTTGGCGGTTCCTTACACTGTGGGGATCACTGATAAATAAGGGACTAAGCTGAAGGAAAATGATTGAACAATTATCTGAATTGGACACAATTACTTTAATACACTCAACAGAAATTATAATTCTTGCTGCTTGTTCAAGTTATACATTTAAAATGAGCTGAAGCGACTCAATTCAGTCCACTTTAACTTGTCAAAACAATTCAGTTCACTTAATCAGTTTGTATTGGGACAACATGAAGGGATTGTGTGGAACCTAAAATTATTTACAGTGTAGTCACGGTGTAAAATCTCCCTAAAAATGTGTGTGTGTGTGTGTGTGTACTATATGACATAACCTAGTTACTTTAAGTCTTTAAATGTCACCTTAAGCTGAATACAAGTACACTAGTAGCGGAAGTACAATGTGCTGTCATCATGGTGAAGAGAAAACTAATTAGTTATTAGAAATGAGTGAGTTATTAAAGATATCATGTCTAAAAATATGCTGAGAAATGCACTGAATGAAAATAGCATGCAAGAAATATTAAACATCATTATTAATATAATATTTATTGTCACACATCATCAGAAAAACGGATCAAATTGACAGAAGTATAACAGTTTAAATATAGAAGCACTTCATTTTCTTGAATAGTCATTCATTTTCCTTCAGCTTAGTCCTTTATTTATCAGTGGTCACCACAGCAGAATGAACCACCAACTATTCCAGCATATGTTTTATACAGCGGATGCCCTTCTAGCTGGGAAACACATTCACACATTTACTACAGTGGTTAGCACTCTGGCCTTACTGCAAGAAGGTCGCTGGTTCGAGTCCCGGCTGTGTCAGTTGGTGTTTCTGTATGGAGTTTGCATGTTCTCCCCGCGTTGGCGTGGGTGCAAACACATGCGCTATAGGTGAATTGATGAACTAAATTAGCTGTAGTGTACGAGTGTGTATGCCGGAATAGTTGGCGGTTCCTTACACTGTGGGGATCACTGATAAATAAGGGACTAAGCTGAAGGAAAATGATTGAACAATTATCTGAATTGGACACAATTACTTTAATACACTCAACAGAAATTATAATTCTTGCTGCTTGTTCAAGTTATACATTTAAAATGAGCTGAAGCGACTCAATTCAGTCCACTTTAACTTGTCAAAACAATTCAGTTCACTTAATCAGTTTGTATTGGGACAACATGAAGGGATTGTGTGGAACCTAAAATTATTTACAGTGTAGTCACGGTGTAAAATCTCCCTAAAAATGTGTGTGTGTGTGTGTGTGTGCTATATGACATTACCTAGTTACTTTAAGTCTTTAAATGTCACCTTAAGCTGAATACAAGTACACTAGTAGCGGAAGTACAATGTGCTGTCATCATGGTGAAGAGAAAACTAATTAGTTATTAGAAATGAGTGAGTTATTAAAGATATCATGTCTAAAAATATGCTGAGAAATGCACTGAATGAAAATAGCATGCAAGAAATATTAAACATCATTATTAATATAATATTTATTGTCACACATCATCAGAAAAACGGATCAAATTGACAGAAGTATAACAGTTTAAATATAGAAGCACTTCATTTTCTTGAATAGTCATTCATTTTCCTTCAGCTTAGTCCTTTATTTATCAGTGGTCACCACAGCAGAATGAACCACCAACTATTCCAGCATATGTTTTATACAGCGGATGCCCTTCTAGCTGGGAAACACATTCACACATTTACTACAGTGGTTAGCACTCTGGCCTTACTGCAAGAAGGTCGCTGGTTCGAGTCCCGGCTGTGTCAGTTGGTGTTTCTGTGTGGAGTTTGCATGTTCTCCCTGTGTTGGCGTGGTTTTCCACTGGGTGCTCCGGTTTCCCCCACAGTCCAAACACATGCGCTATAAGGGAACTGATAAACTAAATTGGCCGTGTCTATGAGTGTGTATGTGAATGAGTGTTAGCGGAAATACAATGTGCTGTCATCATGGTGAAGAGAAAACTAATTAGTTATTAGAAATGAGTGAGTTATTAAAGATATTACGTCTAAAAATATGCTGAGAAATGCACTGAATGTCTCAGTTGAGAAATATCATGTCTGAAATATTAAACATCATTATTAATATAATCGTTTTTGTCACACATCACCAGAAAAAATGGATCAAATTGACAGAAGTATAACAGTTTAAATATAGAAGCATTTCATTTTCTTGAATATTCATTCATGTTCCTTCAGCTTAGCCCCTTTTTATCAGAGGTCACCACAGCAGAATGAACCACCAACTATTTCAGCATATATTTTACACAGCGGATGCCCTCTTAGCTGCAACCCAGAAGTCCACACATTCTCACACATAGGTTTACTTCAGTGGTTAGCACTGGCCTTACTGCAAGAAGGTCGCTGGTTTGAGTCCCGGCTGTGTCAGTTGGTGTTTCTGTGTGGAGTTTGCATGTTCTCCCCGTGTTGGCGTGGTTTTCCACTGGGTGCTCCGGTTTCCCCCACAGTCCAAACACATGCGCTATAAGGGAACTGATAAACTAAATTGGCCGTGTCTATGAGTGTGTATGTGAATGAGTATTTCCCAGTACTGGGTTGCAGCTGGAAGGGCATCTGCTATGTGAAACATATGCTTGATTAGTTGGCTGTTCATTCCACTGTGGTGACCCCTGATAAATAAAGGGACTAAGCTGAAGGAAAATGAGTGAATAATTATTTGAATAGGACACAATCACTTTAATACACTCAAATAATAATAATAATTGTTGTTGCTTGTAAAAGTTATACACTTAACATGAGCTGAAGACTCAAAGAACCCAATTTTTTGGGGACAACTTATGCTGTCCACTTTAATTTGTAGAAATAATTAAGTAAACCAAACCATGAAGGAATTGTGTGGAACACAGCATTATTTACGGTGTACAGTAGGAACATGTTTCTAGAGTTTTATTGTGGCGTATCATCATCTTTAAAATGTGTGTATATATACTATATGACGTAACCCAGTTACTTTAGGCCTTTAAATGTGCTGTCATCATGACAAAGAGAAATTAAATTCAGTTATTAGAAATATTATTAAAGACATTACGTTTGAGCAAATTGCTCCATTGAGAAACGGCACGCGTGAAATATTTAATATATTACTTAATATAATATTTTTGTCATACATCACCAGAAAAAAATGGATCAAATTGACAGAAGTATAACAGTTTAAATATACAGGCATTTGATTTTCTTAAATACTTTAAATATGATTGGAATACATTTTTTAAATGCAACTTTAGGTCACATTGAGGGAGTTTTACTACTACACTGTAAACAATATGCATAAGTGAGTCATGTTTTTATTTTTCCCTGGTAATTTCTGCTTTTGAATTGCATTATGGGATCTTGATTCTTCTTCCAACAACTTTTAACCTAAACAAGTTTGAAAAAAGTGACTTTTATGAACATGTTTAATATTCTGCAGTGCTATATTGTCTGGGTTGGTGTTGTATATTACGTTACAAAAACTGCAGCAATTTCTCTGTTATTTTACAGACTTATCTTTATAGATATTATTTCTTAAACATTATTATTAGGGGCCAAGCACCGTAGTTGCGTAGGCACCTATTGGATCCGTTAGGGGTCCTATTATATTATTATTATTCTTCCTTCTTCTTCTTCCGTTTCTTCCGCCAGATTTGAATGGCAGCCCATATAGGCGTATGCGGGAAAGTTGTATAATTTGGCACAATGATAGAGGACAGTATTAACATTAATCAGACCAAATATGAAGTCTCAAAATCAAACTCTCTAGCGCCACCACTTGTCTAAACTTTCACGTATGTTTATCATGATAACTTTTGAACCGAATGGGCTACAATCAAAGTAATTTTTCCCTCTGATTCCTTGGCTCAGTCCGATTCAAACGCACCATTTTCCGTCATGAATTTTTCCGCGCTATTTTTATATTTTTCGAAAAGCCTATTTGATCGAACTCGTCCTAGGCCATTCCTCCGATTTTCACCAAAATTTAATCACATGATCTACAGATCATGCCAACCAAAAGTTATTTCAAGTAACTTTCAAGTTGTCTTTCAAGAATTCAAGTTGATTAGACCAACCGTTTTCGTTTAACTTGCGATCAAATTTAACGTAGGACTTGCGAAAATGGACTTGAGACGATATCTCCGTAACGCATTCACCGATTCACACCAAACTTGGTGTGTATTATGACAACTAGGGTTTGAGGTTATATGCTGAGTTTCGGCGCACTGCCCCCTAGTGGTCCGGAGATACAAAAACTTGCTTTTTGGCTTATGACGTCTCAACTGTTCGTCCGAAACTCATAAAACTGGTCTCATTACATCCGGCAGAGCATGTCGAGTTGAATGATGTCTGATTTACACAGGTCAGCCATTTTGTGCGTCACCCATTACGATTTTTGGCCAAAAATGCTATATTTTACCAACACATTCACATATCATTACAAAACATGGTATGCATCTTCAACCACATGTCCTGAAAGTACTTAAAAACTTCAGGAGCAGCGCCACCTTTTGGCCAAAAGTGCTTGGCCCCTTAATTGCTGCTTGCAGCTGTATTTATTATTGTTATTATTATTATTTTAAACTACTAAAATGTAAGTCAAAGTCACTTTGTTAAACTGTAGAGTTGATCTTTCAACATTAAAAGTCAACAGAGCAGAGATCAACATCCCATCATGCAATTCACGACTGCAAATAAAATGCGGAAACTGCTTATTAACAGATGTTTTTTACAGTGCACTATAAGTCAACTATTTAGTGACCAATATAAAGTGTGATGTTTATTACTCCAATTTCCCAACTGAATTGGTCATATGAACCCAAACACAGTGAGAAATGACTCTTTATATGATTATATATTATATATCACAGATGGATTATGAACTGGGTAAAATGCTGCAGAGAGAGAAGAAATCAAAGAGCAGATCATGAACAGTCAGAATCAGTGTCATAATCGGATTATAAATTCAGAAAATGTTAATTATGAATCAAACAGTTTGACTCATACTCGTGAACTCAGTATGTCTCTGAAATTGCACTATATGAGTGAGCGGTTCAGGGTCTCGTCTGTTCTCCAACACTGCATTTGTCTGATCATAAAGACACTGAAAACTGTGAAATCAGACTACAATTCAAAATAGCAAATAGTTTTCTATGTGAGTCTCTCTTAAATGTCATTAATATCTGTGATGTAAAGCTGAATTTTCAGCAACATTACTCTAGTCAGTATAGTAGAATTCGATCAAGATCATTTCTGATTATCATCATCAGTGCTGAAAATCATTGTGCTGCTTAATATTTTTGTGGAAATTAAACGCCTTTAATTTTCAGAGTTGTAAAAATGTAAGCTGCCCTAATATATTTAGTCAGTTGTTGACACTTTTGTCACTGTAAAAATTCCCGCCGCCTTCATATTAACTCATATTTAGTCTTGTAAAAATTGATGCTGCTTAATATCTGTAGTCAGTTTGATTAATGTAAGCAGGGATCACTAGAGAAGTTAATTAAATTCAGCTAAAAGGTTTAAGTTAAAGTTTGCAAAACTAATAATTAACATTTTAACACAAATAAAACATCTTTACTGTCACTTTTTTTATATTTATGTAAGTGTATTTGAGTAAACATGTCAGTGTCATCATTATTCGACTGTTTGATCACATGATGCTGATTTTACACAGCAGCCAATCGGAGGCTCAGCCAAACAGCTTATTTTAATACACTAATTGTGAGAACTTGTCATTTGATATAAATGTGCTCTGTGCAATCAGAATCAGTCTTTAGACATATATTTAGTGAGCTATTTAAGTCCTGGTGTCACTTCCTGTGACCTTCCCGTCAGCATTCACTAAGTTCACGACCTTTCCTTTTTCTGCATGACCTTTGTTGACCCCTCATTCAGCTCTCCGACACACAACATCTGTTCAGTCACTCATAATACGAGACCAGGCCCGGATTGGCTAATCAGGAGGACCGGGAGAATTCCCGGTGGGCCGGTTCGTTTTTGGCCGTGAGGGCCGGTGTCCCTAGCTCCAGAATCTGTTGCTCTCAGCAGTCACACTTTTTAAATTAATTATTTAATTTATTTACTTGACCACAGTCTTCTTATTCATTATTTTACCGCAGCTCTGCTCTTTTTATCTATTTTTCTCAGCCTGCAGGTTAATGATGATATAACTTAGATGAGTCTACTATTAATGTACAGCTGTTGTGGTCCAGTGGTTAGCACGTTAGGTTACGACGTTGCCGACCGGGGTTTGATCCTCACCTTAGTATTTTATTTTTTTCATTTTTATTGTTAAGACATATAATACTGTTAGGGTTGTTGAACATTTGAAGTTGTAAAGCAGCTGTTTTCTCAAAAAAATTAAAAAATAAAAGACGTGATAGTGTAATTAGAAACTGAATTGGAAATGACCTTATTATAATACAGTCAGTCGTGAAGTGAGGTGGGCCGGTCTGAGGCTTGAAACTCCAGGGCTGAAAAGGAGTCCCACTCCGGCCCTGTACGAGACCAATAATTCACCATAAACAACAAGTTCAGGAGAACATTTCTCAACTCTGATGCATTATTTTGGAAAAACTCTGGAAATTATTAGTTTTATTAGAAGTCAAATTGAAAATAAAGTTTATTAAGCTGATTAACGTCAATAAAGACAAAGTTAAAAAAAAACAAAAATAGGGTGTTTTTAAAATTGAGTTAAATAAATACGCTTTAATTGATTAATATATGGTTTATAATGAGAAAGAGAGAAAATGAAGTATCTGAAGGTTCAACAAAATCTAAATATTAATAAAGTGGTCTAATTGAAATATTTATCAATGCATATCACTAGTCAGAAGTTGAGTTTGGATATTTTTAGGATATCTGTTAAATGTCTTCATGGAAGATTATCTTTACTTAATATCCTAATGACTTTTGGCATATAAGAATAATCAATAACTTTAACACGTATAAAAATATACCCATGCATCATAAAGCCAGTTCTGGTGGTCCAGGGTCACAAATATACATTAAGTTTCCAAAATAATTGCATATAAATTTTTGATCACACTTTATAATACGCTTTCATTAGTTCATGTATTTACTAACATGAACTTATAAGGAATAATAGCTATACAGCATTTATTAATGATTGTTCAACAATTACTAATGCATTATTGATATCCAAATTCATGCTTGTTAACATTACTTAATGCACTGTGAGTAAACAACTAACAATGAACCACTGTACTTTCAAGAGCTAACATTAACTAAGTTAGCACATTTACTGAATAAACTCCAGCATGCGCTTCATCATTCTGCGTGATGTGATTTAGTTTTTGTCAGACGTCATTAATGGGTAACACTTTACAATAAGGTTCATTAGTTAATGTTACTTAATGCATTTACTAACATGAACAAACAATGAACAATACATCCACTACAGTATTTGTTCATGTTAGTTAACATTAGTTAATGAAAATACAGTTGTTCATTGTGAGTTCATGCTAACTCACGGTGCATTAACTCAGGGGTTCCCAAACTTTTCAGCCCGCAACCCCCAAAATGTCAATGCCAGTGACTCGTGACCCCCAATATTCTCTGAGGTGGTGGTTATAAATACAGAAACCTTGTATGCAATGATGCGCACAAACACACCAATAGACCCAAGTCTATTCTTTGTTTTTTTTTTATGTATGTCAGTGCTGTTTCTGGGCTAGAAAGTTTAACCTGGTGTTACAAAATCTGCTGCATCTGACAGTATTGCTGTGTCTTTAGTATAATGTAATTACCCGAGAAGTCGCAATCCAATAGAACTAGTAACTATAAGCTACTATAGTAACTATATAGTTTATAGTAACTATAAGCGACAAATTTTTTCTCTTCAGTAGGTTATTGATAAAATACAGTAAGTCTTAAGATTTCATAAAAATTAATTGATTTTTATAAATCACCAGGCGACCCCCCCTTCATTGTCCCGCGACCCCTCGGGGGGTCCCGACCCCCACTTTGAGAACCTCTGCATTAACTGATGCTAACCAGCATAAGTTTATATGTCAATAATGCATTAGTAAATGTTTAATTATGATTAATAAATGCTGTGCATGTGTTGTTCATGATTAGTTCATGTTAGTAAATGCATTAACTAATGAACCTTATTGTAAAGTGTTACCCATTAATGTTGGTCTGCAGCTCTCCATGTTTCCAGCTTTCCATTGTTGCAGACGTGAGATGCTGCTGTGCTGATTGTAACAGGCCTCAGCGCTCCGTCAGTCCATCATCACAGTGCTTCAGTATTATTATTATTATATTATTATTCCCTCCAGAACTGTCTTGAGCATCTGTCTGCGCTCCTGTCTTACGCCTCCAAAAGCCACCGCATTCACCACATTTATTGCATTTGTTCTGAGGCGCAACTTATTTATTAGAGGAGAACAAACACCACAGTGAAGAATACCAACAGTGCAGCAAACTACACCGCTCTAGTTTTTTAGGAAGGGATGGTTGTGTTCTCTTTTGTTTCTTATTGAATAAAAACGCTGCATTATACACTAACTTTTGAAGGCATAATCAAAGTCTAATTCACATCTTTGGATGGAAACTGGAATAATGTTGCTAATAAAATCAGCTTTATATCACAGATATAAATGACACTTTACTAGTGGTCTAAGACTTTTGCACAGTACTGTATTTGGTCCAAAAATACAGTAAAAATGGTGAAATATTAATAGAATTTAAAATAGCTGTTTGCTATGTGAATATAAAGTAAAGTGTAATTTATATCTGTGAAATAAAGCTGATTTTTGGCCAGCATTACTTCAGATTCCATCCAGAATTAGATTTTGATTATGGCTTCAAACATTTGTGAATAAAGCAGTATTTTAATCCAATGAGAAACAATTCTCCCTTCCTGAGAAACCTCCTGAGAAGCACCAAATAGTCAGAGGAGTGGAGTTTGCTGCACGGTTGGGATTCTTCACTGTGGTGTTTGTTCCTCTCTAATAAATAAGTTGCGCCTCAGAAGACGAAGACTAAACGCAATGAACGTGGTGAATGCGGTGGCTTTTGGAGGCGTAAGACAGGAGCGCAGACAGATGCTAAAGACAGTTCTGAAGGGAATAATAATAGCTGCAGACCATTACTGACACAAAGACCCTCACACACACATTTATATCCGTCAAATCATCTGATAAAACTAAATCACATTACTGTAATGATGCCTATGCTGGAGTGTATTCAGTAAATGTGTTTACATTGTAGTTTATGAACATTTTATCTCATCGGATAAAAAGTTCTTCCTGCTTAGTTGTTCAAAATAAACGCAGAGCAGCATTTTTATCCAAAGAGAAACTTAATAAAATAGAATCAGCACTTCCTGATAAACTTGCACCAAACATCAGCCAGAGGAGTGTCGTGTGCTGCACTGTTGGGATTCTCCACTGGTGTTTGTTCTCCTCTAATAAATTAGTTGCACCTCAGACGACAGAGTTGAAGCGCAGAGTGCGGGGGCTTTTGGAGGCGTGAGATGGGAGTGCAGACAGACGCTCGAGACTAAGAATAATAGAATGAACACATTTGATGAAAACACTAGTGGCCTTCTGCACAGTACTGAGACCTCTTCCAAACACAGAGGATCTTTTGGCTCTTTATGGCATTAAGGGTGTCACGATCCTCCAAATCCTCGATTCGCTTACATTTTCGATTCTAAAGGCACGATTCGATTATGAATAATTAATTAATGACCAATTAATTATTTGTAGCCTACCGTTTAAACCACCTGACCTGCATGGTCTTTGTTATACCCAAAAACAAATCATACAGTAAATGAAGAAAGGCAAGATACACGCATAATTACCACCTGTCAATCACTTTTTCTGCGGGACTCGTGAATAGGCAGTGATCTGTGTCGTTATAATGGCGTCGGTAAAAAAGACGCACAACCAACAGGAACCAGCCAACAGTATCTGAGGTGTTCGCTAAAATGACTAAGTACAAGTGAGTGAAAGATTGAAGCAGTCCTCTGACTGCCTGGACCTGCTGTCTCGAGCGCATGGCTGTGTGTGCGTCTGTGTCTGTGTGGTCATGTGATGTGCATTTTCAGAGGTAGAGAGGAAGGAGGGCTGCTCAGAAATGCTACACGCCACTGTGGATGTCAAATCGTTGTCGTTCTAAAATGCCATTTAAAAACAAAGACAGTGTAAACAGGGCCTGAGTGTGTACTTTTCGCGAGCGGATTTGCAACGGGGGCGGGCGGAGGATCGCGATGCCGGTGTTGTCTAACGGACGTACCCTAATACGTACATAGCAGAGCTTGCAAAACTGTGGTTTTTTTTGTCGACAACACGAACGTTGTCAACATAACTCACTGGAAATCCAAAATGCTTCCACACCGGCGACTTCATTGAAAGAGGAGAGGGTTTAAGCTCTGTCGACGGGTCTCCTGCTTCTGCAAGCACTTCAACAAGCCTGTTTTTTTCCCGCTTGGCAAGCTAAGCTGACGTGACATGGGGGCGTGGCAGCATCGACGATTCTATTTTTTGATTCGATAATCGAAATTGAGCATAAATTTTGATCGATTTTGATTAAAAATCTAAATCGTGACACCTCTATATGGCATCAAACATTAGTGAATAAAGCAGCGTTTCCATCCAATGAGAAACAGAAGAGAACAGAATCAGCACTTCCTGATAAACTTGCACCAAATATCAGACAGAGAAGTGTACTTTCATGCGTTGAGAGAAGACACTTTGGTGTTTTTTATTCTCTTGCACCTTAGAAGACGAAGACCAAACACAATGAACACGGTGGCTTTTGGAGGTGTGAGACACTCTTTGGGAGCGCAGACAGATGCTCAAGAGAGGGAATAATAACAGATCAAACACATTCAGTGACAACACTAGTGTCCTTCTGCACAGAACTGAAACCTCCTCCAAACACAGAGGATCTTTTGGCTCCTCAGAGACGAGAATCCTGTCTGAGAGGCTCATGAATCTTCAGCGCGAGCGTCTTGAGCAACACACAGATCAGAGTTTGAGTTCAGGCTCTTCAGATTTATGGTTTCTCCGTGGTTTGCTGAACTGCAGATCGTGGGGGAACCAGCCGCTCTCTAAATATTTCCTTTATGGGAATGAATCAGTCTCATTTGTTTTTCCTTCCGGCGACGCCACATCTGTGCTAAAGATGTCCGCAGTGATTGACGGATCATTCGCTCGCTCTCGCCTGACAAATTAAACATAATCCGCCACTTCCTGTCTTCACAGGAAACGGTGAACAATCGCCCCGAGACATTACTTCAGCACAGAACAGACAACTATTGACAGATGCAGGGGGAATATAATAATACAGCAGCGTGAGTTTAAATCACTCAATATATATTAGTCTGAGGTTAATTCACTAATGCAATTAATGAAAGACTTGTACAATTTAAATAGATGATGCTTTAGTTTAGGTGACTAAACTATGCTTATTACCCGCCTAATATTAAGATATAAATATAAAGCATGCTCTTATTCTGCATCTACAATCATACCGAAAACCTAAACCCAATAACTTCTAGCTTATTAACTATTAATAAACAGATAATTAGCAGTTTATTAAGCTAGTAATGTTAGTTATTGTATTTGAAATAGTGTGAATTGCGAAGTGTTACAGATGCTTTATATAGTATATAAAATATACAGAATGTTTATATTATAATATAGTATAGTGTAATTTATATCTGTAATGTAAAGCTGTACACTGCCTGACAAAAGTCTTGTCTTGATCTCATTTGTAAGAGCAACACATAATAACTTGACTTCTACTTGATCATTTGGAAAAGTGTCAGAAGGTGGATTTCTCTGATCATCTGTTAATCTGCATCCCAATCATCACCAATACTGCAGAAGACCTACTGGAACCAGTATGGAGCCAAGATTCTCACAGATATCAGTCAAGCTTGGTGAAGGAGAAATCATGGTTTGGGGTTCATTCAGTATGTGGGTGTGTGAGAGATCTGCAGAGTGGATGATCAACATCAACAGCCTGAGAGATCAAGACATTTGTGCTGCCCATTACATTACAAACCACAGGAGAGGGACAATTCTCCAGCAGGATAGCGCTCCTGCTCATACTTCAAAGCTGCTGAAAGCAAAGAAGGTCAAAGTGCTCAAGGATTGGGCAGCCCAGTCACCAGACATGAACATTATTGAGCATGTCTGGGGTAAGATGAAGGAGGAGGCGTTGAAGATGAACACAAAGAGTCTTGATGAACTCTGGGAGTCCTGCAGGAAGGCTTTCTTCTTCATTCCAGATGACTTTATTAATCAGTGATGTGAGTCATGTCAGAGATGTATGGATGCAGTCCTCCAAGCTCATCATGGAGTCAGACACAATATTCATTCTGTCTCCACTGCAGCAGGACTTTATATTCTATACTGGACATTATTTCTGTTCAGTGATGAGACTTTAGTCTAAGCAGAGTCAGACCTTACTGTCCTAATCAAATCATTAAAGGCATGATCAGATTTTATTGTGCTCAAATAAGCGTCATCTAGAGGCCTTTACCTTTCATATAAGACACTTTAGGAAGTTATTCTTCCTAAAACTCAGATAAGACTTTAGTCAGGTAGTGTATTTTCAGCATCATTACTGCAGTCATGATATGATCAAGAAACATGAACTAAAATCATTTTTTAGCATTTAGAAAATTTCATCATTGTACTGTTTATTTTTAAAGAGGTTTACACTTTTATTTAGTGACACATGTATTTGTTCATAAGTGACAGTAATTGTACTTACAACTGTATGGATGGATATATTTGTAATGCATTGATCCGCTTCAGTATTCAGTTTCATGATGTTTTGATTGTGAGATTGAGTGAAAGTCACTTCCTCAGTGAATGAATGAATGAGCTGATTTAGTGGTCAGGAATGTTGCATTAAAGATTAATTAACTCCAATTCATCCACAGACGAGGAATCAGACTCTTGTGGTTTAAGTCTATAGTGAGAGTGCGTATGTGTGTAAACGCATGTGAAGAAGTGTGTGTTGTGTGAGTGTTTGCATGTGTCTCAATTCACCTGTACCTAATGTGTTTTGACTGTGGGGGAAACCAGAGCACTTGGAGGAAACCCACGTGAACGCAGGGAGAACATGCAAACTCCACACAGAAATGCCAACTGAGCCAGCCGATGCTCGAACCAGCGACCTTTTTTTGCTGTGAGGCAACAGCACTGCCCCACTGCGTCACCTGTATGCCTGTTACTGTGAGTGTGTGTGCGAGAGAGAGTGAATAGGTGTGTATGTATGCGCATGAATGAGTCTGAGAACATCTGTGTGTGTGTGTGTGTGTGTGTGTTTCAGAACACCTGCAACTGTGAATCAGTCCCCAGAACTCTCATACAGAATGAATGAATCAAACACAAGTGAACACTGAATCATGTTGAATCAGTGAAGTGAATCTCGGTAAAGTGTGTGTGTGTGTAATCCTGGCGTTGAAGTAAAGCTGGTTTACACACACACACACTGCCTGTCTCAGCTCAGAGCATTAGCTGGTTAAGTGGATTGATCAGGTGTGTGTGTGTGTGTGTGTGTGTGTGTGAAGGTCATGAGCTGCTGTTACTCTGAGCTCCACAATCCTCAGATCTGTACTCAAGTCATATCGTCCTGGAGCACAACAAAACTCAACACATTCAGATTCAGATGTACAGTCATTCATTTTCCTTTGGCTTAGTCGCTTATTTATCAGGGGTCCCCACAGCGGAATGAACCGCCAACTATTCTAGAATATGTTTTACACAGCGGATGCCCTTGCAGCTGCAACCCAGTACTGGAAAATACCCATACACACATTCTACTACATCAAAACTTGTACTCACAGGTGTGATCAAGGTTCAGTCAGCTGTGTGATGTCTGCTCTCTGTGTTCCAGGATGAGCAGTAAGGTGGCGCTGTGTCTGCTGTTGGCTGGCGCTCTGTGTGTGGTCTCCGCCGCCCGCAAGAACCGCCCACAAAGCTCCGTCCCATCACCCTACAAAACCAGCTCCAACACCTCTGACCGCCGCACGCGCAAACAAGAAGTGCTCGCCTCCAGCCAGGAAGCGCTGGTGGTGACCGAAAAGAAGTACCTGAAGAGCGACTGGTGTAAGACGCAGCCGTTGCGGCAGACGGTCAGCCAGGAGGGCTGCAGGAGCCGCACCGTCATCAACCGCTTCTGCTACGGCCAATGCAACTCCTTCTACATCCCACGGCACGTCAAGAAGGAGCAGGAGTCCTTCCAGTCCTGTGCATTCTGCAGGCCGCAGCGCTTCACCAGCCTCACTGTAGAGCTGGACTGTCCAGACCTGCAGCCGCCGGTCCGATACCGCAAGATCCAGCGCATCAAGCAGTGCCGCTGCATGTCTGTGAGCGTGTCCGAGTCGGGGAAACAGTGACAAACACACACCGAGGTCTTTCTGTAGATGCTGCTGCTGCTAACCAGAGCTGAAGGACTGTGAACGCTCGGCTCCTGTAAACACACAACTCATTCCAGAGGAGTTACAAATGCTGGACCACAAAGACTGATTACCACAACACATGCATAACTAGACTGATCCTAGAGATTCTATACAAATATGGTACAGGAAGATATTATATATGTAGAGAGATACCTGATATCTATATTAAACTATTGAGTTTTACTGTTGTCTTTTACTGTCATCTTACTGTGAGTCCAAACACAGACTACAGGCTCTGGGGATTCCAAGAAAAACAAAAGTTAGAATCGAGTAAATACAAAAAATAAAAACATAATAAAATAACAAAAAATAACAAAGTCAGTATTCTATGATGTAAACAGAATTTCAAAAAAGCAGTCAGAATGATTTGATTTTCCATGATTTAAATCAGAATTCGAAAAATGTCAGTTCCATAATTTCAACTCAGAATTCCAAAACAGTATTCAGAGTTTCCAAAAAAAAAAACTAAATTCCATGACGTAAACACAGAATTCTAAAAAAGAAGTCAGAATTCCATGACATAAACACAAAATTCCAAAAAAGGGTCATAATTTCAAAGTTAAAATTGCATAATTATAACTTAGAATTCCCCAAAAAAGTCAGAATTCCACGATTTCAACTCAGAATTCAAAAAAGGGTCAAAATTCCAAAGTTAGAATTCCCTGATTTAAAGTCAGAGTTCCAAAAAAAAGTCAGAATTCCAAAAAAGTCAGAATTCCATTATTTAAAATCAGAGTTCCAAAAAAGTCAGAATTCCATGATTTCAAATCAGAATTAAAAAAAAATAAAAAAATAAATAAAAAATCCGAATTCCACAATGTAAACAGAATTCCAAAAAAGGGGTCAGAATTTCAAAGGTAAAATTCCATAATTTCAACTCGGAAATCTCTCCCTAATTCTAAGTTAGAATTCCATGATTTAAAGTCAGAATTCCAAAAAAGAAGTCAGAATTCCAAAAAAGTCAGAATTCCATTGTTTAAAATCAGAGTTCCAAAAAAGTTAGACTTCCAAAAAAGTCAGAATTCCATTGTTTAAAATCAGAGTTCCAAAAAAGTCAGACTTCCAAAAAAGTCAGAATTCCATGATTTAAAATCAGAATTTAAAAATAAATAAATAAATAAAAAAATCTGAATTCCACGATGTAAACAGAATTCCAAAAAAGGGGTCAGAATTTCAAAGGTAAAATTCCATAATTTCAACTCGGAAATCTCTCCCTAATTCTAAGTTAGAATTCCATGATTTAAAGTCAGAATTCTAAAAAAAGTCAAAATTCCATGATGTAAACACAGAATTCCAAAACAGAAGTCAGACCTCCATAATGTAAACACAGAAATCCAAAAAGGGTCAGAATTCCAAAGTTAGTATTCCATGATTTCAACTCAGAATACCAAAAAAGTATTCGGAGTTCCAAAAAAAAAAAAAAAAAAAAAAAAAAAAAAAAAAAAAAAATCTGAATTCCATGATATAAACCCAGAATTCCACAAAAGTCAGAATTCCATGACGTAAACACAGAATTCCAAAAAAGAAGTCAGAATTCCATGATTTAAAATCAGAATTCCAAAAAATAAATAAATAAATAAATCAGAATTCCATGATGTAAACACAGAATTACAAAAAAGGGGTCAGAATACCCCCCCCCCCCAGAGTTTTTTGGAACTCTGAATACTTTTTTGGTATTCTGAGTTGAAATCATGGAATTCTGACTTTTTTTTTTTTTTTTTTGGAATTCTGACTTTAAATCAAGGAATTCTAACTTAGGAATTCTGAAACCTTTTTGGAATTCTAAGTCAAAATTCCATCATGTAAACACAGAAATGCAAAAAGGGTCAGAATTCCAAAGTTAGAATTCCTTGATTTAAAGTCAGAATTCCAAAAAGAAAAAATCAGAATTCCAAAAAGAAAAAATCAGAATTCCATGATTTCAACTCAGAATACCAAAAAAATATTGAGAGTTCCAAAAAAAAAAAAAAAAAAAAAAAAAAAAAAAAAAAAAAAATCTGAATTCCATGATATAAACCCAGAATTCCACAAAAGTCAGAATTCCATGACGTAAACACAGAATTCCAAAAAAGAAGTCAGAATTCCATGATGCGGCTGGTCCCGCATTATTTTATTTGATTAATCAAACGGTTCATAAGCCACTATAAATACCCAAAGTTCCATATCACAGCCATCTTCATTTTGAAGAATCCCCCCATCCACCCCTACTCCTCCTCCTTTGCTAGATGGGTGGCACGGTGGCCCAGTGGTTAGCACTGTTGCCTCACAGGTAAGAACATCACTGGTTTTTAGTCCTTACCAAGCAAGCCAACATTTCTGTGCGGAGGTTTCACGTTCTCCCCATGCTCATGTGGGTTTCCCCCGGGTTCCCCGGTTTCCTCCCACGATCCAAAAACATGCAACTTAAGTTAATTGACTAATCCAAATTGGCACCATAGACATGCTCCTAGTAAGTACAGTAGTTATCTCTTAAGAGCGATCACTTTCTGTTCATTAGCTACTACAGCAGAGGAGTTCTCCAGATCTACCTGAGCTCAAACTATCTTCTCGCCCTTCAAACTGGAGTCCCGGGCTCGAGGATCTTATAAGCTCAGGGCTCTCTCCACGGACAGCACGGCAAACAGGTTTTATAATCACTCATCAGCTAAGTGTGAACTCTTGAAATGAGATCAATTAAGAGAGATCAGTGAAGTGCGTCACACGCTCAAGTAAAGCTCAAATCAAATAAATGAAAATGTCTGAATTTATTAATCCTTTTATTTTACATAAATTACACTCTGCTCAAAACGTTCATATACAAACAGTTATTGCACATGGAGCGCAGACGTCCATCCACACCTCCGACACGGACATGCTAAAAACAAACCAGAATGCTACAGAAAGATGTTAATATCATTTACATTAATTAAAAAAACAAACATGTTTAAATACATTACGTGAATCTGTGTGTGTGTGTGTGTGTGTGTGTGTGTAGATGCAGCAAAACAAGGACACAATCTTGCATAATTTCACAAAAACACTGAGTCGGTTTTCCTGAACGTTCACCATTTGAGACACATCCATACGGCCTGCTTCACACTGTACATTCTGAAGTGTCTCTTTTAGGTCCTGTAGGACGACTATGTGTGTGTGTGTGTGTGCTTTGAATATGCTAACCAGGGTCAAGACTAGAGGACTGCACTAACTAGTGTGTAAGATTTAAAAGCTTTCGGCGATCGGTGCTGATATCAGTTCAGATCAAGACACGTCGGCTGCACGTTTTCAGATTGCTCTCCTTTTCTCGCCTATTAAAAATACATCAGATTTGTTTTGGGATGATATTGCTTGTTCAAGTCCTCCAGTATGTACAGTGAACAGGAGCAAACGTCTTGATATGTGCATCACATTCACCTCCTGTGTGTTCGTTCGGCAGCAGTAACACTGAAGCGGCGCTTGTGTGCGAAAGGTTGACAGATGGAAAACGAGAGCTGAGAGAGTCCTGCATCCTCTGGCTCATATCTTCATTCCCAACTTTGCTTTCTGGAGGAGAGAGAGAGAGAAAATAAGAGAGGCTCATTGAAGGGAAACATTATTGTGGATACATTTTGATCTAATAAGCTCATTTTCACCAGCTCTTGCATCAAATTTTTGGGTCACACTTTATTCGATTTCAGAAGTTCATGTACAGTATTTACTAACATGAACAATACAATATTATTGTGCTTTAAAAATCTAGTTATGCCACTCATTATATAATGCAAGTATGAACACGACAGCATCATAATGGAAGTACACTCTTCCAAACAACAGATAACTATGGAGTCAGATAAGTCTCAAAAGAAATTCACGCAAAAGTAAACGTGCGTAGCCAAATTCCCGTGCATAAAACCAAATTCACGTGCGTAAAATATTTGTTTATATTCACAAAAACAATTCACGTGCACAAAATAAAAATACATTTTCATAAAAACGTTTCGCTAATGCAAAACACCATTTGCAAATGTACAGAAAGTTTTGAATGTTTAAAACTTCCAAGTTCATCCTGAAGGAGAAAGTGCAAATCCTCTTTGACGTTCGACTCCCCCTGGATATGTGTGTGTGTATTTCTGAGACTGTCCTGGCAGAAGCAGGCAACTCGTACCTTTCAGCCAATCAGAAGAGAGCTGTATTTAATGAAACCCACTCTGCGCTCCTTTTGCACAGTCTGTTCCTCTCCAGCATGGCGAATGGAGAGATGCGCAGACTTCAAGCGAGAACTATTAAATTCCCTGACTTTCACTGATTAAACCTAATTTACATTATATCTAATGAATGTAAACAGGCTATATTTGTTGCGCACATGCTCATCGCACGGTAGGAAAAGCTGCCGTTCTGTGCCAGAGCAACAGCACCAAACAGGAACAGCGTGTAGGCTGTGTTTATGCCACTTGTACTGTGTGAGTGAACTGTCTATCTGCGTTGTTCAAGACGTTAAGTAAAAGTTATAAGGAAAAGAGTGGCTCATTCCTCCCATGCATCCACGTAGGCCAAAGCAAAACTGAAACTAATGCCGAGTTCAGACTGCATGATTTTTAAAGTCGTCGTGTCACAGACGTTTTCACACTGCATGATTATCTGTGCTAGCGTTTCGTCGCTGATTTGTTTACACTGCAAGATGGATCGGCGACAGGGACTTTCACATTGCATGACTTTACTATAGGAAGAATCACCGACCATTTCTTACAAACTACGTCTCACAGCCAAAAACACGAAGTATATCTTTTGTTATTGACTACATAATGAGAAAGAAGCCTTTAATGGGGTAGAACAGGGTTTTTCAAAGTCTAAGACAGTGGGCCTCCCTTTTGACACAACTTATCCATTGGCGCCCCCCTCCTCCCAAACATGCACACACACACACACACTCACGCACGCACGCACGCACGCACGCACGCACGCACGCACGCACGCACGCACGCACGCACGCACGCACGCACGCACGCACGCACGCACGCACACACACACGCACACACACACACACACACACACACACACACACACACACACACACACACACACACACACACACACACACACTCACACACACACACACACACAAATTCTGGAGGTTTTCTCGCTATCTCATCATGCTTGGTTTCAAGGTGTCGCTGAAGTTTAGCGGGTCTCATGCTGTCATTAGCCAAAATATCTTGACAAACCACACATAAAGGTCGTGGTCTGTCAAACCACACAGCTGGTCCTGTCCACGTAAATCCTAAACTCAGATACTGATCATCATATCGTCGTCTTTTGGGTTTAAGCCCTGAACTTGAAGGCTTTGAATCGGGGGTCTCAGAAACTGATTCATTGCATTAGCAACATGATTAGCAGGCATATACCTGTAATGGCGGGCTTGCCAAACAGAAGTGAATTCACAGCTATGGCCTTCTGGGTAAAAAACGTTTTCTTATTTTTAACGTTTTTTTTTTTTTAGCTTTGTTTACTTAAAACGTTTTAAAAAAATACATATAATAATTAAACTTAATAATTATATTTTTATTATATAACATTTTTTCCCGCGCCTCCCCTGACATGCTCTGGCGCCCCCCAGGGGAGGCACGCCTCACACTTTGAAAACCCCTGGGGTAGAAAATGTACATATTTGCTCATCTGGGTTTAAAGGGAATTAGCTATTTCTCCTCAACGTTGATAATAAACTCATTTCTTTCTGTATGAAACGTCAAACAGACACGGTTGCTTTTGAGTCCTGTCAAACCTCCACTAGTTTTACCTCCATTTTGTGCGTCCAAATAAACCGAAAAAGAGCGCTTTTAACTCCTCCCTCTGTCACAACTGTCCGTGACCACCTGAGGGCGCTGTAGTTCAACAGGACTCAGAAGGAACTACAGCGTCACAAAACACTACAACTCCATACTTACCTCGCGCATACACTGGAACACTTACACTGATCTGCCACTCACAGCTGTCTCCATTTCTGTTGATTATCCGGACTATATATTCCATCATTCCACCGGTGTTTGTCATGGCGTCGTTTGTCTTCCTTGTCAAGTTGCCCAGTAAGTCTTGTATATCGAGTTATTGTTCTTGATCTTGTTCTTGTGTCCTGCTAATGTCTAGTTCGTGTTTATTTGCCTTAGTTTCTTGTTTGGTTGTTTATTTGTTACTTTGCTCTTTCGGATTTTTGGATTTGTCACTGCTTCTGCACTATTTTATCATTAAAATCTGCACTTGGATCCGCAACCTTTTGTTTCCGTTTTTGTTATTGTTTTGATCACGCTAAACGTGACACCCCCAGCCTCCCGCTGGCCTGCAGCAGGTATAGACAGACACACACACACACACACACACACACACACACACACACACACACACACACACACACACACACACAAGTAAACGCTGCTCTCTCATTGGCTGTAGGCGTGTCAGGCTGTAGGCTGTGTCACTCATGTGCACGAGCAGCGATTTGCCTGTGATTTCAGGCATTTGTCGGCGATTTCTCAAAACCTGTCCGCGAGCGAAAATCAGGACTAAAATCACACAGTCTGAACTAGGCATTACAGAACACACGACACTACCAAAATCAAATGCTGAAAAAAAGGTCAACCAATTGAATATATCATAACGCTTTGACAAAAGCCTACTCATTTATTTAATTACTTAGGCTATAATGTTCTCGACCACCAGCAAATCAGAATGTTCAATTAGACAGCACTTTAGTTTTGTGTTCAGAGCTGTTGCCTCAGTCAATCAAATCCAGTCAAATAGAGCCTACAGCTCAGACTACAGGGGTTTCAGCACAATTTCTGCTCGATTTTCACCTTCTGAAAAAAGGAGATGAGTTCACTACAGCCTGTGGTAAGCAAATAAACTCTTAGATTATGTTGTCATATTTTCATTCATTCATTTTCTTGTCGGCTTAGTCACTTTATTAATCCGGGGTCGCCCTGGCGGATTGAACCGCCAACTTATCCAGCAAGTTTTTACGCAGCGGATGCCCTTCCAGCCGCAACCCATCTTTGGGAAACATCCACACACACATTCATACACTACGGACAATTTAGCCTACCCAATTCACCTGTACCGCATGTCTTTGGACTGTGGGGAAAACCGGAGCACCCGGAGGAAACCCACGCGAAGGCAGGGAGAACATGCAAACTCCACACAGAAACGCCAACTGAGCTGAGGTTCGAACCAGCGACCTTCTTGCTGTGAGGCGTCAGCACTACCTACTACGCCACTGCGTCGCCCTGTCATATTTTAATTGTCAATTTTTATTGTTTCTAGCTTATTAAAGAAAAAATAAACTCATGAGAATCATTTAAAATGCTTATATTCATATATGTATCTCTAAACGATAGGGTACATTTTACATATTAGGCAACTAAAGCACAACAACAGCCTGTTTACATTCATTAGATATAATGTAAATTAGGTTTAATCAGTGAAAGTCAGGGAATTTAATAGTTCTCGCTTGAAGCCTGCGCATCTCTCCATTCGCCATGCTGGAGAGGAACAGACTGTGCAAAAGGAGCGCAGAGTGGGTTTCATTAAATACAGCTCTCTTCTGATTGGCTGAAAGGTACGAGTTGCCTGCTTCTGCCAGGACAGTCTCAGAAATACACACACACATATCCAGGGGGAGTCGAACGTCAAAGAGGATTTGCACTTTCTCCTTTAGGATGAACTTTGAAGTTTTAAACATTCAAAACTTTCTGTACATTTGCAAATGGTGTTTTGCATTAGCGAAACGTTTTTATGAAAATGTATTTTTTATTTTGTGCACGTGAATTGTTTTTGCGAATATAAACAAATATTTTACGCACGTGAGTTTGGTTTAATGCACGGGAATTTGGCTACGCATCGTGTCTCCTGCGTGAATTTCTTTTGAGACTTATCTGACTCCATAGATAACAGATATTAATATTTCAGAAAATTATACCAACTTGAATCAGAACGTGAAAAGGTACATATCCTAAACAAATAAATAAAAATGGTAACAAGTAGTTCAAGGTGCCAGAAACTAGAGAAAAAAAGAATCAAGTTAAACAAAGTCAATTCAGACTTTTAAACACAGAGAGGCAGAGGACACTGAACAGGCCACATCCTCAACCAGATCTATCTTCAGCTGTCAGACGCCCACATGAAAGTATACTATAGTAAATACTATAGTGATTTTAACCATACTGACACTGACTACTCCAATAGAGATGGAGATGATGCACAATCAGCCTAAATGTTGCTAGAGTTGTGTTTTTAGTAGGGTGATATATACTGCATCACCAGAGATATATGACTGAGCTCATGTCCATGTGTGGTTAGTCCATATACTGATTATTGTGACAGGCCTTATAAGGAGATGATATCAGGGCTGATTTCCATAACATGAACATCATAGTCGTGTGTAGAAATGAGTGTGTGTACTATAGGAATATTTGTGCTGGACTTACGATTCCCGAGGCGTGTTTGGGTTTGACGCTGTACGTGGCTTTCTCTTTGACCTGCCGGAAACACTCCTCTGCTGCCTTCAGCCTGAAGAACACACAGCGGAGAAAGCATTACTGCAGCAAAACCACACTGTATACACTTATGGAGAGTCACACACACACACACACACACACACACACACACACACACACACACACACACACACACACACACACACACACACACACACACACACACACACACACACACACACACTGTAACTTTCTATAAAACACACACACGCACAACTGCATCTTCTATGAAAGCACACACATAAACTGCACTTTCTAAAACACACACACACACACACACACACACACACACTTTCTACAAAGCACAAACACAAGTGCTAAAGTCTAAAACACATACATGTGCGCACACACAAACTGCACAATGAAACACACAACTGCACTTTCTAAAACACACACACACAAACACACACACACACACACACTTTCTATAAAGCACAAACACAAGTGCTAAAGTCTAAAACACACACACACAAACACACACACACACACACACACTCACACACTTTCTACAAAGCACAAACACAAGTGCTAAAGTCTAAAACACATACATGTGCGCACACACAAACTGCACAATGAAACACACAACTGCACTTTCTAAAACACACACACACACACACACACACACACACACACACACACACACACACACTTTCTACAAAGCACAAACACAAGTGCTAAAGTCTAAAACACATACATGTGCGCACACACAAACTGCACAATGAAACACACAACTGCACTTTCTAAAACACACACACACACACACACACACACACACACACACACACACTTTCTACAAAGCACAAACACAAGTGCTAAAGTCTAAAACACATACATGTGCGCACACACAAACTGCACAATGAAACACACAACTGCACTTTCTAAAACACACACACACACACACACACACACACACACACACACACACACACACACACACACCCACACACACACACACACACACACACACACACACTTCCACATCACAAGCATACACACTTTTACACACACTCTCTCAAACACCACACGCTTTCTTATACACACCACACTCACACATGACCACTTTTACACACACACTTGCACATCTCACACTTTCTAACACGCACATACATAATACATTCTTTGTCTCTCAAACACACACACACACACACACACTTTCTCTCAAACACGCACACACAATACATTCTTTCTCTCAGACACACACACCTCACACTCTCACTTAAACGCACACTCTTACACTTTCTCAAACAAACACACACACACACACACACACACACACACACACACACACACACACAATTTTTTCAGTCTTACACATCTCACACTTCCAAACACACACACACACACTCTCTCAAACACGCACACACAATACATTCTTTCTCTCAGACACACACACCTCACACTCTCACTCACACGCACACTTACACTTTCTCAAACAAACACACACACACACACACACACAATTTTTTCACTCTTACACATCTCACACTTTCAAACACACACACACACACACTCTCTCAAACACGCACACACAATACATTCTTTCTCTCAGACACACACACCTCACACTCTCACTTAAACGCACACTCTTACACTTTCTCAAACAAACACACACACACACACTTTTTCACCCTTACACATCTCACACTTTCAAACACACACACAAACACACGCTCACACACACAATACATTCTTTCTGTCTCTCAGACACACTCTCTCTTTTTCTCACTCTCTCACACACACACGCTTGCACATCTTACAAATCTCAAACTCTTTCTCTCTCATACACACATCAAACATTCTCTCAGACACACAGACACACACGTGACCCACAGAAGAATGGTCCTGCTCCTCTTAATCATGTGTGTTCAGGAAGCAGGCCTGTCAGAGTTTAATAACTTCCCAACGCTCAGATGAAGCCCATCTGTCAACAACACTTAAAGTTAACAAGGACGAGCTGTCTCCTGTCCGCTTCTGTCTGTGTGTGTGTGTGAGGGAGAAAAAGTGTGATGTGAGAGTGTGTGTGTGTGTGTGTGTATGTACGGATGCCAGGAGTGATGCTTCAGTGACTCAATGAAACACACACACACACACACGCCATAATTGTCCATGTTTAGAGATGTGAGATTCTCAACCCTTCTGATTAAAGAGCACACGATTATTCCAAAACTGCTTTATGAACACAGTGCGTGTCTTAAATCACTGTGCAAATGACCAAACATTAACCTGAATTAGGACAACTTCTCTGTTTAAAGCTGCAGTAGGGGATCGTGCCTCCCGCTCTCCCTCTTGAAGCTGATACGGAAGTAACTGAAACTGCAATTCAGTCCTGCCTCCATATGGAGCAGATTTCTATTGAGCTCACTGCTCTAATGGCCGACTTTACAGCAGAAAAAAAGGTGTTTACAGCCTGCTACAAAGAACGATTTCGGTTCATATAGCTAATATTACCCTTCATGACAACTGTGAGGTGTGAATTTTTTATTAGTGAATTATTATTAAGTTATATTAAGTCTGCATAATTAAGGGCGTGGCCACTTGAGTGACAGCCAGGTCTCGCTGATCACCATCACTTCACCTCAGCTGATTCCGGCTGATTAGCTGCTGAACTCGGCATATTCATCATATTTTGTGTTGTTTTATGTGGCTTTACAGAGTCAGTTGCCTTTTGGAATTTTGGCAGCACATTTCCGTGAAGTAAACTTACAATTTTAAGTTGAAACATTTTTTTTTTACAGTGTCAAACCAATGTTATTTTCATTTCAAGAAGCATTAGAGCAGCGGACTCAAACTCAAATTGGCGGGGGGCCATATTAGTGACTGACAACTTATACACCTTTTTCTTGGAAAGCAAAATGACCCATTATGCTTTGCGTGTATGCGCTAGGAGGATGCGAAGAACTTCCGGTCGGCAGCTGATGCGTGTAAACAGTCACATTTGGACAGCTTTGAAACGATAGTTTTAATCTATTTTACCTGCTTTTATCCTCTTTGAACTAATCCTGTTGTCCATCAGCAGCATCTCCTGGACTGATCATTTAAAGAAATGTGATCTAATAGGATGGAAAACAGCTGCTGTGAGGCGTTTTCCCCTCGTTGTCAGACAGCATCTTCTGCAGTTTAAATGAAGCCTCGTCATCGCTAAAGTCAACATTTCCTCTTTATTTCAAATATATAACCAGCCCAAACTAATGTAGTTCACCAAAATGTTTGACACACACACGTAGCCTGTACTGTGCCACTCACACACTGATTTAATAACTGTGACAACGTGAAAATATAGGCTAGTGTCATTTCCAAATGACAGAAAAACACAAACCGTGGTGAAAACAACACACGAAATAAAACACAAACGGCTCGCGATTAAAATGAACAGCAAATCAGCAGCAGAGGGTCAATAACAGACTTTTATTGGTCATTTTTGTAAATTGCACGACTTTCATACCTGTTAAGTTTCATGCAGTACTCTGGTTTGCTCTCTCTCTCTGTGTGTGTTAAAGAGCCGCTGAGCTAACACAGTATTTCTGACGGCAGACACGTGAACTAGGAGAACGTTTTTCTCGTATTTCTGACGCGCTTGAACCACATGTGACAGATTATAACGGCTTTAACACACACATTTCTAAGTTGTGTGTCACAAAAACACTGTTATCAATTAAAAACATTATTGAAACCCATTTTCGGAGCGCAAATGACCAGTTGTACACGCTGTAAACGGAAGTTTCTAGCATTCTACCGGAAGACGCTGGTCGCTGTGGCGCCCTCCATGCAGCAGCCATGAAAAAGGTCTATAGGAGGGCCGCTTTAACAGTCAAGCACAACAAAAAAAAAAAGTGGAAACCCTGATGTGATTGATGCACTCAGACATTCTTCCCTAGAGTATATGCAGTCAAAGCTATTCTTTTTGCTTCTTATTGTACTTATTTAAGTAGTAGTTCAAATTGCTATGAAAATATTACAATTTGATAATAGGCAAAAATATTAATCATTTTTATCCTGTCCTAATTGTTGCTAAACCAAAAGAGCAGATTGGGTAACTTTAGTGACTTTACTGGCAATTGTTCTTCTCAATATCTTTCTTTGTTTGTGAAACTACAACAAAGAGGGGGGGGGGGGGGGGGTATTTAGTCAAATTTTACTAATGCATGTTTTTATACAAATCTTAATAAGCATGAGGAAAATCTATTAAAAAAGATGAAACCATTTGAATCAAATATTGGCAAAATGATCACACTTACACCACCATTATAACGTGTAAACCATAGAAATGTGTTTGCACAACATGATACAGGCGGTATTAAACTGATTATAATTAAAGGACCCTTGAATATTTACAAAAATAGAGCTTTAGTAAAAAAAGAGCACTTACGGAGATGCATTTAACCTTTAAATCAGCCCCAGAAATAATCTGCATGTGTGTTTCTCTCGAGCGAGAGAAACCGAAAGTAACCCAAACACATAGTACAGTACTTTAAACGTCCAGTAGGAGGCTAGTCAAAACTGCAAGTAGCAATAGGGGAATTACCGGTTTGTAAACATTCAGGATGCGCGCGCATCAAGATTGCAGAAAAAAAAAACGGGAGCGCTAGCATTTACAGCGAGGGAATGGCATGCGATGTGGTACAGAGTTTGTTTTTATATTAGAGATAAGTTATATTGATTACATTTTATATATATTATTTACATAATATTATAACAGCTCGTCACCCAGTGATAAGTACAGTGATTCTGCAAAATTAACGTTAAAGTGAGCGGCGTTCATCTGACAGCTCCATTTGCGATAGCACCCTCCAAATGGATATTGGATAAGACGAAATGACCAAGCATCCAGCCCCAAATATATAATCTCAATGAAGCTCCAAGTGATTTTACAAGAGAGAAGTTAAAGGTCTACAAGTCTTTGGATGCCTACAATGTTGTTCTGTGTGGTCATGTAGATATAATGCTACATCATGACCAGATTCAAAACTTTGTAGTGCTAAAAACCGAGATTCTGCCTAGCCAAAGACAAGGAAAGAAGACGGAGCTGTACAAGGCCTGGGTGATCATCAACAAGTAGAACAACTGCATTCTGACAGCCAACTGCACCTGTACGGTAGGGTATGTGAACATTTCCTCCTCAGCATTCTGTGTCCGCAGTTTAATCCACTATATTTAACTTTTTTTTTTTGCTGAAATCATTGCTGCAATCAAAGCGAGTGATGTGTCTGATTCAGCATAGTGTGAACTTACCGGATATAACATGAGAACTGCAGAGTCCAGCATTTCTAATTAGCTCCTTACACTATTCAGCTCTTATGACGGCTGTTAGCCAAAGACGTCTGCGGTTGGCATTAAAAGCAGTGTGGTGTACAAGTGAAGTTTTCTATTTTCTTTTTCTGTTTGCTATTGCAACCGCTCCTATATACAACTGCACAACAATGACAGTGATTCAAAAATATACGTTTTGGGGGGGCCGAATCTCGTTATATTTTTGACGTTAGGTGCGCAGGCCAGAGGGAGGAGGGGGCGCGAACGGTCTGCGGGCTGGCAGATTGAGACTCCTGCCTTAGAGATTTTTGGTAACTGTGGAGAGGTAAGCGTGATCGAAAACCCAATAAGGGGGGAGAGCATGCTAGGAGCCCAGCGGCTAATCATCAGGTCAATCAGAAATGATAAAGAACACCTGTCTTTCTAGTGATTGGGCCGGAGAGACTCCCTTCTTAATGAGAACGGGAGGAGCAGTCGGGAGAGGAGAGAGCACACACACACACACACACACACACACACACACACACACACACACACACTGCTACATGTGTGGTGGCATTTAAAAATAATAAAACTATTTGCTTACCTGAATCGCCGACCCTGTCTTCTTCTTCCCTCAACAACAACGAACGTTATTACAGTAACAGTTTATTTTGATGGTCTATTTGAGTATTAGTAGACTGTCTGCTTAGTGTTTGCTGATTCTGCTCCTTCAATAGACACTTAAACTGACTATAAGAACTTTGCAAGTACATGTCAACTTACACTAACCCTAACACCAACCTATCAGTCTACTCATAATCTAATGAGAATTAGTGTGCATGTAGATGCAACTTAAATTCAACAAACAAACCATCAATATAAAGTGACCAAGTTTTTTTTATTATTAAATCACTCCGCTGCTCATCCGTTTGCACTGGCTGCCAGTTGCTGCTCGCATCAAATTCAAAGCTCTGATGTTTGCCTACAAAGCGACTTCTGGCTTTGCTCCTTCTTATCTGCTCTCGCTTCTGCAGATGTATGTGCCCTCCAGAAACTTGCGTTCTGTGAATGAACGTCGCCTCGTGGTTCCATCCCAAAGAGGGAAGAAATCACTTTCGCGAACGCTCACGCTCAATCTGCCCAGTTGGTGGAATGAACTCCCTAACTGCATCAGAACGGCAGAGACACTCGCTGTCTTCAAGAAACAACTAAAAACTCAACTATTTAGTCTCCACTTCCCTTCCTAATCTGCAATTGCCTCTCTGGATATACCACTAACTGTAACAACAACAAAAAAATACTACTAATACTAATACTACTAATACTTTCCTTCTTAGACTTTACAGACCTGAAACTTGCCTACAGCACTTATTCATTGTTGCTCTTATAGTTGTGTAAATTGCTTCCTTGTCCTCATTTGTAAGTCGCTTTGGATATTAACGTCTACTAAATGACTGAATGTAAATGTAAAAGGCACAAAATTGAGGATTCTTGCATTGAAATATCCAACAATCACTAGATCCTTGTTATATATGTTCACGTACTTGTATAAAGCCGAATGTGCAGTTGTGTGTGTCAGTACTGTCGTATCCGGTTAACCTGGAGTGCCGCTTTTACTTCCACACAAACTAATGCTGTGTTTGAAGTCGATGTTTATTTGAGGGAGCAAAGCTGGTGACGCTTGTGTGTTTTAGAGAAGTGTGTGTTAAGTGTGTGCTGACCTGCGGATCAGACCGGAGACTCATAATAAAGCCGACGCTGCAGAAGAGACGAAACTCAGAAGAGTGTGTTCAGCATAAGAGCACCGCAAACACACGTGCGGCTGTGATGAATGTGTCGTTAAGAGCTGTGTGTGTGAGGGTCTGAAATGTTTACAGTGAGGTGAAGGATGGGCTGTGGGTAAAAGCACAGTGATACGCTCGCTCCACATCAGTAGCAGCTTCTTTAAACAGCAGAAAAACATCCCGGCGGGAGGAAGAGAGAAAGAGAGAGAGATTTGGCAAACAACACACACAACCAAATATAGAGGTGCTGCGGCGCCAGACAACACACACACACTATACAGCCAACACACACACATAGACACACTAGCAGCCTTCCTCACACCATTACACACACACAGATGCACACAAAACTGAGCCCCTCTCACCAGCAGATAATAAAACAAGCAACAACAAAGAAAGCAATGAAAGAAAAATGAAGAAAAGAATAAACAAAAACAATTAGGTGTGAAGACATGACAAAAACATGAAAAGAAAACAAACAAAAAATATTAAATAATAGAAAACTGTGTGAATGTGATGTTGGAGTTTTACACTACCTGACAAAAGTCTTGTGGCCTATACAAGTTTTAGAAACAGCAAGTAATAAGTTGTCTTCTAGTTGAGAGTGAAGTGGCTTATATGAAAGGCAAAGGCCTCTAGATGATGCTTATTTGAGCACAATAAAATCTGATCATGCCTTGATTATTAATGATTTGATTCAGACAGTGCGGTCTGACTCTGCTTAGACTAAAGTGTCATCACTGAACAGAAATAATGTCCAGTATAGAATATAAAGTCCTGCTGCAGTGGAGACAGAATGAATATCCATCATGCAACACAGGCTCATTCTGAAAATTTAGTCCCGTGGACGTCTCTGGAGGCCGCAAATTATGTAGACGGAGGTCATTTTTTAAGCGAATGCTACGGGGCGGTGTGACGCCGCTCCTTTTCACGCTTACCGGCTGACCGTTTACCTCCATGTAGAGGGCTTTCCTGCTGCAACTAGTTTGTCCAGTTAGCTCGCCGTGTATGTCGGAAGATTTGAGATGCAGAGAGGAGTTGACCACAACGACGGGGTTCGGGTTCGGGGAAGAGCAGTTCCAGAAATCAGGTTAGACAAAAACAGAACCCAAAAAAAAAAAAGTGAACAATTTCATAACAGGGTGAGAATGTGGTGAAATCCGAAAATGTGTTAAAAATCAGACCAGGGCTTTTCCTTTTTCTGGACAGCTTTTGTAAATTGTTGGTTGGGTTAATCGGTAAAATTGGTTGGGTTTAGGGAAGGAGAAGGATGGATCGGTCGATAGGCCGGTCGCACAGTCTATCATTCAGTCAGTCAGAAAGACTGTCGTTCAACAGCGGCCTCTGGTGGGTTTACGCGAGAACAGCGCGAGTGCGAAAGGTACTTGCAAGAGATATTTGAGATACGGAAAAGCGCACACAGCAGCCTCTTGCGGATTCGCGAAAACAAAAACTGCAAAAATACTTACCTCCCGGGATACGTCTCCAGAAATGTCCACTGGACTACGTTTTCAGAATGAGCCTGGGTTGCCATCATGAGCTTGGAGGACTGCATCCATACATCTCTGACATGACTCACATCACTGATTAATAAAGTCATCTGGAATGAAGAAGAAAGCCTTCCTGCAGGACTCCCAGAGCTCATCAAGACTCTTTGGATTCATCTTATCCCAGGCATGCTCAATAATGTTCATGTCTGGTGACTGGGCTGGCCAATCCTGGAGCAGCTTGACCTTCTTTGCTTTCAGGAGCTTTGATGTGGAGGCTGAAGTATGAGCAGCAGCGCTATCCTGCTGGAGAATTGTCCCTCTCCTGTGGTTTGTAATGTAATGGGCAGCACAAATGTCTTGATACCTCAGGCTGTTGATGTTGATCATCCACTCTGCAGATCTCTCACACACCCACATAATATATGTAACCCTAAACCATTTCAGATCACAGAAACTGATTTTTGTGACAATCTTGTCTCCATGCTGGTTCCAGTAGGTCTTCTGCAGTGTTTGGGATGCAGATCAACAGATGATTCATGGGAAAAATCAGACACTTTTACACATAATCAAGTAGAAGTCAAGTTATTATTTGTTGCTCTTACAACTGAGATCAAGACAAGACTTTTGTCAGGTAGTGTATAGTGAGAGCCCACACATAGGTATTGGTGGTTATGAGGACTCTCAATAGGCGTAACGTATTTTATACAGGGAAAAACGGCTTATTATACATCACAACAAACCTGTGGACATTTTTGTAATGTCAAAATTCCCTATTAGGTATGATTGTAAAGTGCTTTGAATTACAAGGACATCATGCATGTCCTCATGAATCCCTGTAATAGAGTACAACTATGTTATACCCATGCCATTGCACAAAAAACCTGTCCTTTTAAACCATCAAAACCAGCAGACACAGACACACACACTCTTCAGATGAGCATTTCCCTCCGCTGAGAGCTCTCGGTGTCACACAGATCTTCTGTTCCAGCAAACAAACCACAAGCATTCATGACAAATTGGGGCCGAGCGACTTTCAGCGGCTCTCAGGTGCCGGCAGAGGAGAAAAGCAAACACTTCAGCACAGATCCAGCGATTACAGAGAAACACAACACTCTCTGGGAACATAGATAACAGATCTGCAGGTACAGAGACGTCTCGGCATCTGCAGGAGCTCCTTTGTGTTTACAATTATCCGCCGCGGCTCCAGTTTCACGCATTCAGCGCTAACCTCACCGTCCACATCCATCAGTTTGAGTCATCTTTATTTCTGTAGCACTTTTACAATGTAGAGTGTGTCAAAGCAGCTCAGCATAGAGGTTGTAGTGGATAAAAACAGCTTTAGTTGAGTTGAGGTTTAGTTCAGTTCATCAACATCGCTGCAGACTGCTTAGAAAGTAAATATGAAGGGTCAGAGACCCAAAACTAACAGAACAAGACTGGAATTCAGGACAAATGAACTCACGGACTGCAGAGAACATTAGAATTAAAAATATATGAATGGAGGGGGAGGGTTGGGGGACAAATTTGGTTAAAATGTTATTATTCGATAAAAAAATAAGACCGTAAATGTATTATTTAATAATTCGTAGTTGTCATTATTAAATTTAAGTTGTAGAGAATTGAAACTGCTTTAGAGTTTATCAAATATGAGGAGTTAAAGCCACGAAACTAACAGACCAAGACTAGAATTTAAGATATCAAGACATCTGAATAAGGAAAATGTAGAGGGAATATATAAGTATATATTTAAAGGACAAAATATTGCTTAAGGGGGCTAATAATATTGAGCCTAAAATTGCTTTAAAAATGTTAAAATCAGCTTTTATTCTAGCCAAAATAAAACAAATAAGACTTTCTCCAAAAAAAAAAAAAAAAAAAAAAAAAAAAAAAAAAAAATTATAGGAAATACTGTGAAAAATTCCTGAATCTGTTCAACATCATTTGGGAAAAACCTATATATATATATATATATATATATATATATATATATATATATATATATATATATATATATATATATATACATACATACAGTGTAAGTAAGAATTATTCGCCCCCCTTTGATTTTTTTTAACAGAGCAAGAAAATGTTCACAGTATGTCTGATAATATTTTTTCTTCTGGAGAAAGTTTTATTTGTTTTATTTCGGCTAGCATAAAAGCAGTAATTAATTTTTTTAAAAACAATTTTTAGGTCAATATTATTAGCCACTTTAAGCTATTTTTTTTCTATAGTATACAAAACAAACCACCATTCTACAATGACTTGCCTAATTACCCAGTTAAGCCTTTAAATGTCACTTTGAGCTGTATAGAAGTGTCTTGAAGAATATCTAGTCAAATATTATAATTATATTATAATTAATATATATGTTATGATATATACATATGTTATAATATATATATATATATATATATATGTTATAAAATAAATCAGTTATTAGAAATGAGTTACTGAAACTATTATAATTAGAAATGTGTTGACAATATTTATATATATATATATATTTATATATATTTATATATATATATATATATATATATATATACGACAAATAAAGTATCAAAAAGTGAAGAAAATAAAACTGAATAAAGTAATGAATAATGTAATAAGAGAAAAAAAATTATTACGACAATTAATAAAGGAATAAAATCAATAAAAAAAGCAAAACATGAATACATGCATTTATTAGGGCATTAAATAAAAAAATAATAAATTAATTAAAATAAAAAGAGAAACAGAATGAATGAACAAAAAAGAAAGAAAAAAAGGGAAGAACACAAAATAATAGAAAAAAATACACCAATTAAAGCAAATAATTAGATTTATAATATTTTTTCTCTTATTGAATATTCATTGTCAATTAAGACAAAGTACTCTGAAAAGAAAGAATAAATTAAAAATAAAGGGAAACATAACAGCGAAAATAGAAATAAAAAGCAATGAATGTATGTGCGTTTGTGTTGTATTTAAATTAGTAAATGAAATAATAAAGGAATGGAAAGACAATTAAGAGAGAAAATACTAACAATTAAGAAAAAAATGAAAGAGAATCGTGATTGCATTATAACACAATACTTGGCCAATGACAATTAAGAAAAGCAAACAAACCAATAAATCATGACAAAAACAATATAAAAAACGAATGAAAGAAAAAGATTCAGCCAGACAGCAGAGGTATGTGTGTGTGAAAGGTGATGCGTTTCAGGACAGATGTAGAGATGTGAAGCTGATGAATAATGCAGGAGGACTCTGCTATCAGAGGCAGCATCACACACACTGCAGCAGCTCCTCTTCCATTAGCAGGTTAAACAAGCACACACTGATATTATCTAATATTAAACACATGCACAGGTTCTGGGAGAGGTACAGATACTGGAGGATCACCATACAGACCATACACTCATTCAGAAAAAACACACAGCGCGCACAGACAAACACAGACACTACACACATTCACTCACTCACTCACTCACTCACTCACTCAATTAGTACTTAGATTCTTAATTACCTACTTAGATAGTTGGTTATTTAGTTAGGTAGTGAGTTAGTCATTTAGTTACTTAGTTTCTTAGTTACCTCCTTAGTGAGCCAGTTACTTAGTTACCTACTTAGTTAGTTACTCAGTGAGTTAGTTTCTTAGCTACCAACTTAGTTTGTTAGTTATTTAGTTAGTTGCCTACCTGGTTACCTGCTTAGTTGGTTATTTAGTTAGGTAGTGAGTTAGTTAGTGAGTTACATATTTTTTCCTAGTAACCTACTTGGTTTCTTAGTTGCATAGTTATTGAGTTAGTTAGGTAGTGAGTTAGTTAGTGAGTTAGTTTCTTAGTTGTCTACTTAGTTACTTAGTGAGTTAGTTTCTTAGTTACCAACTTATTTACTTGGATTCTTATTTACATAGGTATTTACTCAATTAGTTACTTAGCGAGTTGCTTAATTGATTAGTTACCTACTTAATTAATTAGTTGCTTACTTGGTTAAATAGTTATTTAGTTACTTAGGTTGTGAGTTACCCACTTAGTTACCTATTTAGTTAGATACTTAGTTTCTTAGTTACCTACTTAGTTACATAGTTATTTAATTACTTAGGTAGAAAGCTACTTAGTGAGTTAGTTTTTTAGTTGCCTAATTAGTTACCCACTAAGTTACATAGTTATTTAGTTGGTTATTTAGTTACTAGGTTAGTTAGTTACCTATCTAATTACTTGTTTAGTTAGGTAGTGAGTAAGTTACTTGGTGAGTCACTTTGTTACTCATTGTGTTAATAACTTAGTTACTCATTTACTTAGCATTTTAGTTACCTACTTAGTTAGTAAGTAACTAACTAGTTATAGTTAGTAACATAATTAGATACTTAGTTACTGCAGCACAAACTGCCCTGAGGAAAAACACTTTACAAATAAATAATTAAATGTACCTGCCAGAGGAGACCGAGAACAACCTGACTGGTGCAATTGGGAGTATTTTTTGTTCTTGTTAAAGTGATGAATTCACAACAGTTATCTTCTCATTTCACTTCTCATACTAATGTGTCTTGCTTTAAACGCTTTTTTCTATATATTTGCTGAAAAAAAAGAGACAATTTAATTATTTTTACATGTTCCTTTTATATAAATATTTAAAATAATTTTTGTTGTTTTCTGTGCTCCCACTTGCTTTGTTGATTTTAATTCATGTACTTTTCTTTATTCGTCTTATAATATACATTTGCTTTTTTGTTTATTTTGTCCATTATATAAAGATATTTATATTGGTGCATTCACTTTTTTCCTTGTCTGCAGGTTATTTATTTATTTTTTTTGTTCACATTTTTCTTTTCTGTTGTTTTATTTGTCAATTCATTTGTTTTTTTCCATCTGTTTTTCTTTATTCATTTGCCTTTTTATTTTATTTATTTTTTTGTTCCTTTCATTAGCCTCTTAATTTTTCATTTAAATTTCTTTTTTTGTTGCGCTGGCTTGCTTGGTTTTAGGACTTGTTGAGCTGTGCATGGATGGATTTGCTCTTCAGTGTTTGGACTCAGCAGTGAGGATTAAACCACACCGAACTGAACTTCAACTCTGAAAACTGGACTGACAGTTTCAGTTTACTAGAGCGTTTGTGTTCAGCTGCTGCGACACAATCTACATTGTAAAAGCGAGATGGAAAAACATGAACAGAATTGTAAACACTTTGCTTTTGGATTTAGATTTTCCTTCACTGCTCTGGTGTTTTATTTGTACTGTATATTCATTCATTAGTTAGTTTGTTTTTCCTTTATTCATTTTATTTATTTCAAATAATAATAACATGCATGTATGTTTCTTTTGTACTTTTATACTCTGGCTGCTGTAAATGGGAAATTTTCTTGCATGTTCTTCCCATGATGCACCTGTGCACGGCTCAGGTATGAGTGGTAATGGCACATTAAATCACAGATCTGTCGGAGGTTTATCCGCAGATGTTTTGACAACAGTGAGAGCGTCAGGAAGCTTGAGATGGGAGCTGCTCTTCATAAATCAGTGTTTAGTGTGTGTGTGTTAGCACTGGCTCATTCCTGAAGACTTACGGCACACTGAGCATAGACTAATCACACATACACTCACACACATACCTCTCCTGCAGGATGAGCTTGTTCTCCTTCTTCCATGTGTCCTTAAAGTCGGTGCAGAACTCGTGCCAAACTGAGAAGAAGGTGTTTGGAGAAACCTCTTTCTCTCCGCTCTTGGCCTTCACCGAGAAAAACACACACAGATCCAAGAACCTGCGATAACACAGAGACATGATTAGTGTTCATTAGCGTCACATTTTTGTCACATGATAAAGGTTTAGTCACAATTTTCGTTGATGAAAGCCACATATGATCATGAGTTTTCAGAGAAATGAATGTGGAGATCAGACCAATTTGACAATGAACACAAGCTGGAAACATTGATAAACTGGTGTTCATCATCATCAAGACCTCAAGCTAATATTTTTGGAGTGATGAAACAGAAACCAGGGTAAAACCCACAAAAATAATAACTACTAAAAATATTCTAGACTACATGTTTTGGGGAACATTTTTAAGAGCAATATTATGGAACATTTTATTTAGATCTTAATTTAGGAACTGTCAGACACTACAATTTTGAAACCATTTTTTCCCTGAACTTAAAATATTGGAACATTTTTAGTAAAACATTGGAACAGTTTATAACTCAATTTTAGCACATTTTCTGAGCTTAAAATATTGAAACTTTTTTAGAACCCAATTTAGCAACATTTTCTGAACTTTATTTAGAACTCAATTTTGGAAAAATGTATGAACTCTTAGCAACACTGAGCTTAAAATAATGAAAAAAAAAAATGTAAAACTCAATTTTGGAATAATGTCTAAAAAATTTTACCACTTTCTGAACGTAAAATATTTTAATATTTTAAAATTTTAAATTTTATAACTAAACTTTGGAACATTTTATGAACTTAAAATACTGGAACAATTGTTGTAGCTCAATTTTAAAACATTCAATGAACCTAAAATATTAGAAAAGTTTTTAGAACTCAATTTCAGAACATTTTATGAACTTAATTTTGGAACACTTTTTGAGCTTGAAAAAAAATTTAATTTAAGAACTCAATTTAGCAATATTTATTGATCTTAAAATGTTGGAACAGTTTAGGGCTGTAAAAAAAATGACACTTTCGGAATATAAAATATTGGAACAGTTTTTAGAACTCAATTTTGACAAAATATTATGAACTTAATATTTAATATTATAATATTTAATATTTCTACTTTTTTATAACACAATTTTGGAAATTTTCTTTAACTTAACATCTTGGAAAAATGTAGAACTCCATTTTGAAACATTTTATGATCGTAAAATATTGGAACACTTTCTGAACTTAAATTAAACATTTTCTGACCTTATTTCTGAAATTATTTTGAACTTAAAATACAGGACACTTTTCTGAACTTAAAATATTGTAACACTTTCTGAACTTAAAATATTGTAAAAAAATTTTAGAACTCAAATTAATAACACTATTGTTACACTTTTTTTTAGAACTCAATTAAGTGATATTTTCTGAATTTCATTATTGGAACACTTTTTTAGAACTCAATTAAGTGATATTTTCTGAACTTCATTATTGGAACACTTTTTTAGAACTCAATTTAGCAATATTTTTTTAACTTAAATATTGGAAAATTTTCTGAAGCTAAAAACTTCAAAACTTTCTGAACTTACAAATTTAGAACACTTTCCGGACTAAAATTGTATACATTTTCTGAACTTAATTTATCAACGTTTTCAGAAAATAATATTTTAGAATATATATTTTTTTTAATTTAGAAAATTATTTGAACTCAAAATATAGGAACATTTTCAGAACTTAACATTTTTGAATATTTTTAGAACTCAATTTTGGAATATTTTGAATTTAGAATATTGGAATATTTTCTGATCTTAAAACATTGAAACATTTTCTGAACTTAATTATTGTAACACTTTTTTAGAACTCAATTTAAAAAAAATTCTGAACTTAAAATATCGAAACATTTTCTGAACTTAAATATTGTAACACGTTTTTAGAACTCAATTTAACAACATTTTCTGAACTTAAAAAATTGACACATTTTAGAACCAATTACAAATAGAAAAATCTAAGAAAACTTGAAAAATGAAAAATTCATTTCTGCAGTGCAATTCTTCCCAAATAGTTGTGTTTGGACAGATTTGACAACTTTAAACAGACAGGATGTGCCCAGAAAACAAAGGTGTAGATAAATTCTGTCTCCAGAAGAGAGAAAAACAGAGCAACAAGAAAACTGAAAGCTTACAATTTGTGGGTGTCGCTGAGTTGCTTCTCTTGACCTTCCAGCTCAGTTTTTGCTGTGAATGAATTAGAAAAAAAACATCAATTCAATCCAATCTAAAACACATTAATGCATGTTTACAGTGATGGAACAAGTCCCGTCAGCATTGATTTCCCCAGCACTTCATACAGTAGAGTCTGATCAAAAACAGCTCGACTGTCATAAAAATAAGTGATTGAGCCGTGTGTTATGATGCATTTCCACACTCCTCAACATCAGACGTGTGATGCTGAGATGAAGAGCGACTGACAGCAGGATTGAGTCGTGCTTCCAGATGTCTCTCCGTCAGCGCAGACAGACACTCTGAAGAAATATGAAGCCAGTAATTGAAGCCAGAGGAGCTTGTGAAGATCTACAGCTGTCCGAGCACACCAAACACATGATCAGACCACTGGACATTTACATTTACTCTATTTAGGAACAGACATTTAAGAAATACTTTGTTTACATCAAGTTTTGTCTTATTTCTAGTGCAGATCTCTAAAATTCTTAAATTTAGAGTCTTTCTAGACCAGTAAAAATGAGCTTTATTTTTGCAGAAATAATAAGTCAACGTTAAGTGAGTAAACCACTGGACATTTACTCATTTTGGGGATGGATATTTATAAGTAATACAACATTTGAATATTTAATCTCATTAAAAAATGGATACATGAAGAGTTCAAATGCAAAAACCTGAAAATACATCAGAGCTTTTTTTCTTGTAATTGAGCATTTTCTATCAGGCTCCTCTGAATAAGTTCAGAAGTTTCATTTTATTTGTAATAAAAAGGTTATTAGCTGGTAAATAAAATACCCTTTTTTTCAAAAATGTCATTTTAGACTATTCTTTGGCACTGCTTTTGTTGTGCTTTGAAATACAACATTTAAACATGTTTTAAAATACAACATACTACCATTTTAATGTAGAAAAGGCCAACGTGGGTGTCTTAAGCAGCAAAAATACAGCACTTATATTTCAAGTCATATTTCTCTGGCCCTTTAATTGGGATGATTTTCATGAACTGGCCCCCATGACAAACTAATTGAATAGCCCTGCTGTAGACTATTGACAAAAAAAGCTTTAAGGGGCTTATAATATTGATCTTAAAATGGTGCTTTTAAAGGCTTAACTAGGTTAATTAGGGTAACTAGGCAGGTTAAGGTAATTAGGCAAGTTATTGTATAATGATGGTTTGTTCTTTAGACTATCAAAAAAAAAAAAAAGAGCTTAAAGGGGTGAATAATATTGTCCTTAAAATGGTGTTTAAAAAATTAAAAACTGCTTTTATTCTAGTCAAAATAAAACAAATAAGACTTTCTCCAGAAGAAAAAATATTATCAGACATACTGTGAACATTTCCTGAATCTGTTAAAATTCATTTGGGAAACATTTAAAAAAGAAATTTTTTTTTAAAGGGGGCGAATAATTCTGACTTCAGCTGTATCTAAAATTCCTAAATCGAGAGACTTTTTCTAGACAAGTGAAAAAAAAACTTGGTTTCATTTTTACAGAAATAATAAGTCAGACCACTGGACATTTACATCCATTCAATTTAGGGATGAAAATTTTCGAGTAATATTGTATTCAAATATTTGAGCTCATCAAAAAATATATAGCACTGCATATTGATATGAATATTAACATGGATTTAAATATTTCAGCAATGCAAAAAATATATATTTAATTTTTTCCAGTCTAAAGTTCTTACATTTATTGACATTTACTAGACAAGATTAACTCAAAATTAAGTGAGTAAACCACAGGATATTTACACTTATTCATTTTAGGGATGGATATTTGCAAGAAATATTACAATTACATTTTTGAGGTCATAAAAATGAACATTTATTCAAGCTCCGCAAAAAAAAAAGAATTCTTAAATCAAGTTTAGTCTTATTTCTGGTGCAATTTTCTAAAATTCTTACATTTAGAGGCTTTTTCTTGACAAGTAAAAAAGATTTATTATTTTTGCAGAAATAATAGGTCAACATCAACTGAGTAAACCACTGGACATTTACATTTATTTTAGAGATGGAAATTTTCAAGAAATACTGCATTCAAATATTTGAGCTCATCAAAAAATATATAGCACTGCA
>NC_141032.1:50052500-50137500 GCF_052040795.2 Danio rerio | reverse complement strand
TATAGATTGGATATGTGACAATGCGACTGTCATGTAAACAGGCAGATCTAGGGTTCTTACCATTTCCAACTTTAAATTCCAGCACTTTTCAAGCACTTTCAAGGTGCAGTTTTATGCTTTTCCAGCACTTAATAACAACGGTTAATTACGCTATGTATGTTGTGTGCAGGGCTTTACATTAACACCCGCCAACCCGCCAAATGCGGGGAGATTTCAGCTTTGGCGGGTTAGACAGCTGCTCCCACTAGCCACTTTGGCAGGTTGGAAACAATTTTTACATTGTAGTTTTCTTACAGCTGGGTCCGACAATAAGGATGGCCCAATATGCGTGCAAATTTGATCTTAGAATCGAGAAGCAGCACGACTGACAAAAATAACTGTGTTCGCACGAGCAAAAGCAGGTGAATAGCTTATGAGAGGATGATTACTTGTTAAAAAGCGGCACGCTCGCTCCCGTTTACTTGCGCGAAACAGCCGTGTGTAGAGGAAGCGCTCATGGTGCGATCGGTTCTCTTTGAAATAGACTAGACAAAAAGCGATGCTCGTGTAAGCAGCAAACCTTTTGTAAGCAGCAGCAGTCACTGCGTTCGTTTGAATTATTCTCAGGCGCTGGATCATCGTTTCATTATCACTCGTGGTATGTTTAAAGTTGGGCGAACTTCGTGTTGTAACTTTCGATTTTTGTCGCTATTAATACACACACTGCGAGCTACACATAGAACAGCTTTATTCTCTCCAACAGCAGTGCGCACACAGACTAAGGCTACATCTTCGACTACACACACATCAGGGCCATACCATTACATAAACTGCATGGGGGTAAATCTGGACTGAACCATTCACTGCTTATACTACACTTCGCATATTTCACAGAGCGAAAAACAAGACAATTTCTTCCATCGTGGCTAGTGTGGCACAGATGCTAGAACCCGCCTTTATGCATGCGCGACATCGTAAATTGTATGGCAAGTGTAAACGCATGAATTGGATATGGGTCACAATTAAAACAACGTGTAAACGGACAGACAAACAAATCAGATATAGGCAACAAATCGGAATTGGGCATCAAGACCTGACAGTGTAAACAGGGCCTAACAGACATGCAGTTCAATTCAATGTCATTTTGAATCGGCTACCATTCACAAGTAAACACAAATACTCCCAAATATTAGCACGATCGCCTCACAGCAAGACGGTCACTGGTTTGATTCCCAGCTGGGTCAGTTGGCGTTTCTCTGTGGAGTTTGCATGTTCTCCCCATGTTGGCCTGAGTTTCCTCCGAGTGCTCCGGTTTCCCAAACAATCCAAACACATGTGCTATAGGGGAATTGCTTAAATAAGTTGGCTGTAGTGTTTGAGTGTGTGTGAATGAGTGTGTATGGGTGTTTCCCAGTACTGGGTTGCAGCTAGAAGGGCATCCGCTGCAAAAAACATATGCTGGAGTAGTTGGCAGTTCGTTCCGCCGTGGCAACCCCTGATAAATAAGGGACTAAGCCGAAGGAAATGCATAAACGTTTGATTTGTTCAGAGCCGCTCAGCTTGTGCGTCTGACTGTAAGATCTGTGAGCTCATGATGAAATGAAAACAGCCAATCAGAGAGAAAAATCAGCAGGAACAATTACTGTTTCCTGTGGCGATGCTGGCCGTTCAGCAGCGTGATTGATCGCGGCGCCACAGACGAGAACTCAAGAACTTTATTTAATAAAAATAATTGAGGAACTCGGTTAAAGAGGGAGAATGCATGAGCAGAACAATAATGCGCAGTGAAAACCTGCAAACCATTTCCAATGTGTTAACAACTTCCAGAGCCAATAACAGCTGACCTGAGGAAACGACTGTGTGTTTTACCAGAGTACACACACTGATCACAGCGCTGACACTCGCTAGAGTACGAGTGTGTGTGTGTGTGTTGCTCAGAGAGGAACAGATCAGTCACTGACCATATCTGATCATACTCTTATTATAAATAATCCTTCAAAACTGTAAATGCAGATTATTGGAGCTCTATATCAATCTTTGGTAGGCTTCGGCTGCTCTTCTTGCCTGTCTACAATGTAAATCTAAATTCATGGATGGTTTAAAGCAGCAAATAAGGAGCGAGTAGAATATGCTCACATCTGTTTGAGGTTTATAATTAGTGAATGTTAATTAGCTTCACCTCTTAGATCTTTGCGGAGTCTCAGCAGATCTTTAGTAAAGTCTTCAAACTTCATCTGAGAGGCCTGAAACAGGTCATGAGGCTCTGGAAGAGGAAACACACACGTCTCTCTGCCCGCATCCTGAAACACACACATGTACAGATATCTTAATGGGGACTTCCAATAGACATAATGTTTATAAAAATATACAGTACAAAGTGTACATTCCCTTCCCAAACCTACCCTCACAGGGAACAATCTGCATTTCTGACATTATTTTAATTTGATTTATAAGGCGATTATCTTATGGAGGCAAAAAAAGTCTAAATTTACAGTTTTTGCTATACTTGTGAGCACATTTGGTCCCCGCAACATCAGGAATACAATCACACACACACACACACACACACACACACACACACACACACACACACACACACACACACACACATGCAGGCATGCAGTCATGTATGTACACTAACAGAGATGCACGCACCCGATACTGTGCATTATACACACACAAATACACACATAATGTACTTTACACACAAACACGCAGTATACACACATATAAATACATACACAGATGCAGATACGCACATATCTACACACACACACACATAGATACATACACATGCTCACATACCCACCTAACACATACAGATACACATGCGGCCACGCAGTCATGTACATACACACAGACAAACACACACGTTCACACACACACACGTACACACATAGCAATGTATATTATACACATACAGGCACGCACACACACATACATATGCAGGCACACACATACATATGCAGGCACGCACGCACACACGCACTCACGCACTCACACACACACACACACACACACACACACACACACACACACACACACACACACACACACACACACACACACACACACACACAACGAGAATGATCTCCAGAGCATGTTATTGGGTTAGGGCATCATAAGCAATCTCACCTCATCAAAGTGTCTCAGATAATAAGACACGATGTAGGCCAGCAGACTTTTACTGTTGTCCTGAAAACAGAGAGAGACAAATGATTATGATCAAATCAGAAGTGTGTGTTCATGCCTCGTGTGTTCATGTGTGTCTTACACTGCTCTTGACGTCTTTGAGTTTGGGCAGAATGTCCAGCGTGAAGCCGTCTGCTTGACCTCTGGTGCGATTCCCTCCGTTCATGAAGTTTCCGAAAGCTAAAACCAAACCAAGAACCTGGAGAACTCCAGAGCCACTCTGCAGAGTCTGACAGGAGAAACACAAGCACAATCAGCGGCAACACTCTCACTGCGCACACTGAAATATTAGTCATTCACTGCATTCTGTAGGGCTGCACAATATAGAAGTTTAGCATCAACATCACAATGTGGTAGCTCACAATAGTACCATCGCAGTGTATGCATTGCTGAGTCTGGATTATAGTTCATCATTTGCATGTGTTTTTGTAATTGTATGAAGCATAATAAATTGCACCGCTTGTACCTTTAACAGTAGCTACTGTATGCTTCCACCTGTTTTTGTGTGCACAAAAAAACTGTTGATGGAAACTTTAAGATGCGCATACGTTTTGAAAAAACATTTGTGCATAACTGAGTAGGAGAACATGTTTATTCAATAAAAAAATATGTGTATAAACTACTATGGAAACACTTTTACCGAACAAATTCCAGTATGTGCATTAAAAAAATCATGTGATTGTGTTATTAGTGCTGACAATCGATTAAAAAAAATTAACTAATTTATTGCAGCTTTTTTTTTTTTTTTTTTTTTAAAATGAATCGCAATTAATCACATTTAAAAGACTGAAATTTGTCATTTTGGCTATTCAAATGTAAAATTAATGTAAACGCAAGACAAAAAAAACTATTTCAATTCAAAAATATAATTGTTTATTAAAATTTTTGTTTAACTTGTAACAGAGATTTCTTCATGTAAACAACAAACCCACAATAAACCATCAAGATCCTGGCTTGACAGCCATATTTATTACAGAAATTGAAACACAGGCATGGTAATGTCCTTTGAATTGCAAAACAATAAATGCCAATAAAGAAAAAAAATATTTCCATGTTGGATTGTAGAAGGACTCCAAAAAAATGCCAAAATACAGGCATAGCAGATATGGAAAATAATAACAATAAAGTATTGAAAACAAACAGTTGTACTCATTGTAAAGTTGTTTTGCTGTGAGTTGAGAACGTTAATTATAAAGTAGAAACAATTTTGCTTAATCCTCCTTTACATTCAGCCAGTTGCTAAGACGGTCCAGTCTGTTGACATTATCGGGGACAATGTGGACCTTTTGTTTTGAATGATGTGAGCTGAGAGTGCAGTGCAATCTTACGACAATTCGTAACTTTTTGATATAGTGGCTACGAACGTTTATGCAGGTTTGTTGCTAAGAAACGCGCGCACACAGTACAGCGCACCCAGAGTGACTCCCTTCAGATTCAACACGCATGATCGCGCTCATCAAATTTGCTTAAACTAATTGTTTTAAAGTGTGGCTTTATTTCACAAAGATTCTGACACAACATTGCAAAGCAGACACTTGCGTGTAAGGGGGAAAGACATAAAATTGTATTCATATTGCTATACTGTATATACTGCAAAAAAAATGTGTGAAGTCTATTTCTTTCTTTTTTTTTTTACTTCCCAGGTTCTGCAGGTTGCAATGTCCCAAATTTTCATTGCCAACCTTAAACCAATTGAGACGGTTTGTTTTGGTTCAATTTGGAATTTCCCCAACCAATCGCAGAGCCCGGGGGACCAGAGCGAGTGCTCTGACTTAGCCTCTCCTGGTCCTGAATTTATTTATAAGCTAACTGCGAGAGGACCACGTGCCTATGATTGACCACAGCTGGTCCCACTGACGATGATTCACCACTCAGACGACTCCTAAGTCACCATAAATAACCAGAGTTCCATACCATAGCCATCTTTGTTTTGAAGAATCCCCCCTTCCACCCCTACTCCTCCTCCTTTCCTAGATTGGGCAGCCCGGCTGCATAGTGGTTAGCACGGTTTCCTCACAGCAAGAACGTAACCAGTTCTAGTACTTACCAAGCCAGATGACATTTCTGGTCGGAGGTTGCTTGTTCTCCCTGTGCTCATGTGGGTTTCCCCCAGGTCCCCCGGCAACTTAATTTACAAATCCAAATTGGCACAATAGATGTGCTCCTAGTCAGTAGTTATCACTTCACAGCAATCCCTAATTGTTAATTACTCAATTGTTCATTCTCATGTTGAGATCTACCTCAGCTCAAACTCCCCTCTAACACTTTAAACAAGAGGGAGCCCCAGGCTCGAAGATCCTATAAGCTCAAAGCTCTCTCCCGGCACAGCATGACAAACTCCCTTACTGTATAATCAATCATCAGCTAAGTGTGAACTCTTAAAATATTGCAATTTGGAAGGGTGCCTCTGTATTTTGGTACCTTGCAGACTTTCTGTAGAATCTGGAGTTTGCGCTGAACAGACGTGATGCATTCAGAGAAGGTCGACTGAAAGAGGATACAGAAGACTCGACCGGAGAAATTGGGAATCTGGGAGAGCTGATGGAGAAACCTGTGTGCATTAAAAACATCATTAACAAAGCTACAGACACCAGGTGTAAATGTGCAATAAATTCAGATTCACATTTAAAGAAATAATAATAATAATCACTTGATGAACACTACCAGGTGAATCATAAGCTGTATTTGTATATGGGTGATTCTAGAATTGCAGGTATATTTTGCATCACCAAAAAAGCAAACATTAACGAAACACTTTTTAATTAAAAACAAATGATATCAAGTTCTCTAAAATATGATAATTGTATGTGTATTTAGGGGCATTTTGTCTTGAAAATATTTACTTAAATCAGGGGTGTCCTACTGAGTTTAGCTCAAACTTGCTTCAACAAATCAGTCAGGAAGTTTCTAGTTTATCTAGTAAGAGCTTGATTAGCTGGTTCAGGTGTGTTAGGCCCTGTTTACACTAGTGCGTTTTAGTTTTAAAACGATGTTTTAGATCAAAAACGATCCGCGTCCACACTAGCGTTTCAGAACATATCTCCGTCCACACTACGCCACCAAAAACGTATATCACGTGACCATTCGCGCACTCTGGGCATGCGCGTTCTAGTATAAACAGGAAGCATGTGTCTCGCTCGGCATTTGGTTATTGTTAGTCAACAAACGCCGGTTGAACAATGAACGCTATGGCAAAGAAAGCAATAAACAGACGACGAGGTCGAGTTGTTAATAAACATAACAAATGAATAACTGCACAATGGCGCCTAAAACAGACAATAGTGCAAACAACGCTACCATTTCTGTCCATGTTGTTGTTTACAGTGAAGGCTGGTCTGCTGTCTCCTGGTAGCATTAAAGCCATGTGTTATAGTCATGTGATGGGGGCTTGACGAATAAGGGAAGAATACGCAATGACATTAAAGCCCCAATCAGAGAGGCGAATGTCTGCAGCCCCGCCTCCGATTTCAGATGTCTCCGTTTTCCCTCATCCACACTGAGACAGAGCAGCAGCGTTTTAGAATGAAAACGGCCTCTACAGCGTTTCCAAAACGCTCCGATTTCAGCGCTCTAAAACTCCGGTGTAGTGTGGACGGATGGCGTAACCATAGCAAAACTTATGCGTTTTCAAACTAAAACCATTAGTGTAAATAGGGCCTTAAATTAGGGCTGGAGCTAAACTCTCCAGAAAGTTTGGACACTGCTGACTTCAAGACTATACCTGTATTTCTACTGAACTCTACATTCAGCTTCATTTATCATGAATTAATTAAGTCAAATTTTCATATTGTTTGTGTTTACTCAAATAAGTTCAATAAAATTTTGCATGACACAACTACTTTCGGTATTGGTTATTTCAGTTGTAAAAATACATGTTTTGTGTGCTACATTGGTGAAAAGAAGGCAAAACACTCTATAATGCACTGATAGAAAAAGCATGACTTTCTCTAAGTGGTGGGAAACTCTGGAAGGCATCGAGGCCTGTCTTCTTATCCGCTTGTTAAGTGGTGACGTGTTTGTGACGTATGTATACTGTTTCCGGGTCCAAGCCGCCATTGATTTGAGTGGAGAAATCATTCGTTTATGATCGCGTTTTATTCCTATCACACATTAAAGTTAATTTTACATAAAGTCATAGTGTACACAACAATCTCTAGGCTTGCTTTGCAATACCAAAATTAACAATTTATAAAACAATGAATCACTTTCTGGCCATCGGTATTAGGCATGGACATATATATTGCGATCGTGACTTTCGAAAGTATTAAATCGCTTTGTAAACGTTTATTATTACCATTTCATGAATCTCCCCATTTAGTTGAATAGAGCGCTTGGACCCGGAAGCCGCTCCGCGTGACGTCACACTTAACAAGCAGATTCTTCTCTCATTAATTTACATTTACAAATCGGGTTACAGACACAACAATAATAGGTTGTCTGTGGTTAGCACTGTAACCTCACAGCAAGACGGTCGCTGGTTCGAGCCCCAGCTGGGCCAGTTGGCATTTCTGTGTGGAGTTTGCATGTTCTCCCTGTGTTGGCGTGGGTTTCCTCCGGGTGCTCCGGTTTCCCCCAAAGTCCAAACACATGCGCTATAGGGGAATTGATGAAGTAAATTGTCCGTAGTGTATGAGTGTGAGAATGAGTGTGTATGGGTGTTTCCCAGTACTGGGTTGCAGCTGTAAGGGCATACGCTGTGTAAAACATACCAGAAGAGTTGGTGGTTCATTCCACTGTGGCAACCCCTGATAAATAAGCGACTAAGCCGAAGGAAAATAAATGAATAAATGACATGTGGTGTCTACTTTGAAGTGGACAATGTCAACTCTGCTGTTAGTGGTTTAAAAAGTGTAATAAATAGTCACAATCAAGTGTTGCCCATCATCAGCATTACATCACATTAATAATAGATTTAGTTTACTGTACATTATACACTTGCTGTATATCATTCCAGTTTAAGGAAAATGAATGGAAAATGCTTGAAATGTTCCTGCAAATCTGCAATGAATTGTGTGTGCTTTGATGCTTACTGTTCAGGTTTGTCCAGAGGTTTGGTTCCTTCTTTGTCTTTTGAGGATTTGATGTGTTTCTCGATCTTATCCAGCTCATCCTGCTGAGCTCTCTGAAAACACAAAACAGCAATGCAACACATACGTTTGTATTATTGATAAATGGGCCTCTAACTGTCCAGTAATTGCAGTTGATGGTCAGAAATCAGTGTCTTCTGTGAAACCCACTCGCAGCATCCGCTTTACTTCACTCAAATATGCGCACTGGTGTTCTCTGCGTTTAGCCACAGTATTATTTGGGCTTGTTTGGAAGGAGAACAGAGCGTAATCAAAGCTGTTAGGAAGCCAGAGTCCAATAAAAGCCGCACAGTCTCATGAGTTTCCTTTTCTCCGAGTTAAAGAACAACAGAAACTGAATTTGGGGCTGCAAATGATGGAAAAAGTGGTTTTGTTAAAAATACACCAAACCGGCACACAAACCTTCCGGTGCAAGAGAAAACTCCATACAATATGTAGTTTAAACCAAGCAACACCAATCATTTAATGTACTCATAATTTTTCAGATTTTGGTCTATTTTGTTGTTCAAAACTAGCCTGGAGGGCCATCTGCAGTGAAAAACTAGACTAGAGTGACGTCTGCAATTAAACACTAGCAGTTATAATCTAATCTGGAGTGATGTGCGGTTAAAATTAATTCTAGAGTGCCGCCTGCTGTTCAAAACTGCGCTGTCATCTGTTATAAACTAGTCAAGATCGCTATCTGCTGTTATTAAATTAGTCTAGCGCACAGTCTGCAGTTATAAACAACACTGCCTGCAGTTATAAACTAGTCTAGAGTACTGTCTGCTGTTATAAACTAGTCTAAAGTACTGTCTGCAGTTATAAACTAATCCAGATTACTGCCTGCAGTTATAAACTAGTCTAGAGTACTGTCTGCAGTTATAAACTAGTCTAGAGTACTGTCTGCAGTTATAAACTAATCTAGATTACTGCCTGCAGTTATAAACTAGTCTAGAGTACTGTCTGCAGTTATAAACTAGTCTAGAGTACTGCCTGCAGTTATAAACTAGTCTAGAGTACTGTCTGCTGTTATAAACTAGTCTAAAGTACTGTCTGCAGTTATAAACTAATCTAGATTACTGCCTGCAGTTATAAACTAGTCTAGAGTACTGTCTGCAGTTATAAACTAGTCTAGAGTACTGTCTGCTGTTATAAACTAGTCTAGAGTACTGTCTGCAGTTATAAACTAATCTAGATTACTGCCTGCAGTTATAAACTAGTCTAGAGTACTGTCTGCAGTTATAAACTAGTCTAGAGTACTGTCTGCAGTTATAAACTAGTCTAGAGTACTGTCTGCTGTTATAAACTAGTCTAAAGTACTGTCTGCAGTTATAAACTAATCTAGATTACTGCCTGCAGTTATAAACTAGTCTAGAGTACTGTCTGCAGTTATAAACTAGTCTAGAGTACTGTCTGCTGTTATAAACTAGTCTAGAGTACTGTCTGCTGTTATAAACTAATCTAGTGCTACGTCTGCTGTTATAAACTAGTCTAGAGTACTGTCTGCAGATATAAACTAATCTAGAGCGCCATCTGCTCTTATAAACTAATCTAGTGCTGCATCTGCTGTTAAAAACTAATCTAGTGCTGTGTCTGCTGTTAAAAACAGCGCTGTCTGCTGTTATAAACTAGTCTAGAGTACTGTCTGCAGTTATAAACTAGTCTAGAGTACTGTCTGCTGTTATAAACTAGTCTAGAGTACTGTCTGTAGTTATAAACTAGTCTAGAGTACTGTCTGCTGTTATAAACTAATCTAGTGCTACGTCTGCTGTTATAAACTAGTCTAGAGTACTGTCTGCAGATATAAACTAATCTAGAGCGCCATCTGCTCTTAAAAACTAATCTAGTGCTGCATCTGCTGTTAAAAACTAATCTAGTGCTGTGTCTGCTGTTAAAAACAGCGCTGTCTGCTGTTATAAACTAGTCTAGAGTACTGTCTGCAGTTATAAACTAGTCTAGAGTTCTGTCTGCAGTTATAAACTAGTCTAGAGTACTGTCTGCAGTTATAAACTAGTCTAGAGTACTGTCTGCAGTTATAAACTAGTCTAGAGTACAGTCTGCTGTTATAAACTAGTCTAGAGTACTGTCTGTAGTTATAAACTAGTCTAGAGTACAGTCTGCTGTTATAAACTAGTCTAGAGTACAGTCTGCTGTTATAAACTAGTCTAGAGTACTGTCTGCAGTTATAAACTAGTCTAGAGTTCTGTCTGCAGTTATAAACTAGTCTAGAGTACTGTCTGCTGTTATAAACTAGTCTAGAGTACTGTCTGCAGTTATAAACTAGTCTAGAGTACTGTCTGCTGTTATAAACTAGTCTAGAGTACTGTCTGCTGTTATAAACTAGTCTAGAGTACAGTCTGCTGTTATAAACTAGTCTAGAGTACTGTCTGTAGTTATAAACTAGTCTAGAGTACTGTCTGCAGTTATAAACTAGTCTAGAGTACTGTCTGTAGTTATAAACTAGTCTAGAGTACTGTCTGCAGTTATAAACTAGTCTAGAGTACTGTCTGCTGTTATAAACTAGTCTAGAGTACTGTCTGCTGTTATAAACTAGTCTAGAGTACAGTCTGCTGTTATAAACTAGTCTAGAGTACTGTCTGTAGTTATAAACTAGTCTAGAGTACTGTCTGCAGTTATAAACTAGTCTAGAGTACTGTCTGCAGTTATAAACTAGTCTAGAGTACTGTCTGCAGTTATAAACTAGTCTAGAGTACTGTCTGCAGTTATAAACTAGTCTAGAGTACTGTCTGCAGTTATAAACTAGTCTAGAGTACAGTCTGCTGTTATAAACTAGTCTAGAGTACAGTCTGCTGTTATAAACTAGTCTAGAGTACTGTCTGCAGTTATAAACTAGTCTAGAGTACTGTCTGCAGTTATAAACTAGTCTAGAGTACTGTCTGCTGTTATAAACTAGTCTAGAGTACTGTCTGCTGTTATAAACTAGTCTAGAGTACTGTCTGCAGTTATAAACTAGTCTAGAGTACTGTCTGCAGTTATAAACTAGTCTAGAGTACTGTCTGCTGTTATAAACTAGTCTAGAGTACTGTCTGCAGTTATAAACTAGTCTAGAGTACTGTCTGCAGTTATAAACTAGTCTAGAGTACTGTCTGCAGTTATAAACTAGTCTAGAGTACTGTCTGCAGTTATAAACTAGTCTAGAGTACTGTCTGCAGTTATAAACTAGTCTAGAGTACTGTCTGCAGTTATAAACTAGTCTAGAGTACTGTCTGTAGTTATAAACTAGTCTAGATTACTGTCTGCTGTTATAAACTAGTCTAAAGCGTCATCTGCTGTTAAAAACTAGCCTAGATCTCTGTCTGCTGTTAAACAAGCTTGGTGAAGGAGACATCATGGTTTGGGGTTCATTCAGTATGTGGGCGTGCGAGAGATCTGCAGAGTGGATGATCAACATCAACAGCCTGAGAGATCAAGACATTTGTGCTGCCCATTACATTACAAACCACAGGAGAGGGACAATTCTCCAGCAGGAAAGCGCTCCTGCTCATACTTCAGCCTCCACATCAAAGCTCCTGAAAGTTCAAGCTTCTCCAGGATTGGCCAGCCCAGTCACCAGACATGAACATTATTGAGCATGTCTGGGGTAAGATGAAGGAGGAGGCGTTGAAGATGAACACAAAGAGTCTTGATGAGCTCTGGGAGTCCTGCAGGAAGGCTTTCTTCTTCATTCCAGATGACTTTATTAATCAGTGATGTGAGTCATGTCAGAGATGTATGGATGCAGTCCTCCAAGCTCATGATGGAGTCAGACACAATATTTATTCTGTCTCCACTGCAGCAGGACTTTATATTCTATACTGGACATTATTTCTGTTCAGTGATGAGACTTTAGTCTAAGCAGAGTCAGACCGCACTGTCCTGATGACATCATTAAAGGCATGATCATATGTTATTGTGCTCAAATAAGCGTCATCTAGAGGACTTTGCCTTTCATATAAGCCACTTCTCATACCAAATAAGTAACTAGAAGTAATTATTTGCTGTTCCTAAAACTTAAATAGGCTACAAGACTTTTGTCAAGTAGTGTAGAAGTCATAGAAGATGGTTTGCTCAAAATGTGGTCCATAAGTGGTTTACAATGCAACTGAGTTGTGTACAGGAATGAGCCTTTGCCAACCAGACGGCAGAGTTTGGCTCAGAGCAGAACTGCAGAATAAATACCTTCATAAACAAACCAGCCGACATCAAACGGCACAGAAACACAGAGCCGAGCGCTCGAAGGCCATCAGGAAGGTGATCAAAGAGAGCAAACGGCTCTTTTCGCAGACACAAGAGAGAAGGAGAGGAAAAATGAGGCTAAGACAAACACTTTCATTGAGGAGCGCGCCGTGCGTACGGCTCAGGCGTCAATATAAACTCTGGAAAACTTCTCGGCTCCATTAGGCATCATCACAAGATCCATCACAGCCGCCGTTCACTGCGCACACACACACTTCAAACGCAGTGATTAGATGGCCGCTGCAGCACGGGCCACGCTCTGCATCCCATTTACTGCGTTTTTAAGTGTAAATACTTTTAATATGAAGCAGCTTTTCAATGCTTGCCTTCAAACGCAAACTCGGAGAGCGATATCAAAAGACAATATACAGATACGACAGCGAGCGGCCGTGGCTTGATATGCACACACACAGGACTGACATCTGTACGCGGGCCAGACTGGAAACTCACACTCATAAAACGAGGGGGAAAAAAAAGACATTAGCGCGATCATTAGCTGCATTATACTGGAGTCTGACTAAAACACGCAGAGTATGCTTTTCTTTTTTTGTCATTCAAGCAGGTCTGGATTCCATAATTGCGCAGAGAGCCAGACGAAAACATCTTAATGTTTCCTCCTCGACAGACGGGCAGACGATCAATTTGAGGACTATCTGAATAATAATTTGGCACGTATGAGGGCTTTGTAATGTGTTCCTTGTGCTCTAGTGTGTAACGTATCTGGTTGTGCATGCATTTGATCTGAACACTCTAACAGAAAACACTCAAACACACAAATATGAAGTATTAGCATGACACTGCCCAGAGGCAAACACACAGAAATGCAGCCTCAGTTCATTTAACTGAAGTGTTGACAAGATGACTGGAAATTATGCATGATCTCAGATAGGGTTGGGCGATGTTGACCAATCTGGCATCGTACGATGTTTAATGTGAAACATCGTGATAGACGATGGCATCGTCGTCGAGGGTGGGGGTCGTTGTTAAATATCAATTAATAAATAACGAATTAATTAATTGTAGACTAACGTTTTCACAACCTGACCCACATGGTCTTTGCTTTACCCATAATCAAACCATAAATAAATAAAGTTTAAATAAACAAATGACCACCTGTCAATCACTTTTTTTTCCGTGGGACATGAATAGGCAGAGTGATCTGCTGTTATAATGGCTTTTCCCCACAGCTATTGGAGGAGACGAGAGTTCGGTTGGAGTTCACTGTAATTTGTATTGTGATTGTTGATAACTTCCTTATTTTATTATTATTATTATGAGGAAATAATAAGTAAATATGTTAGGGCTCGACTGTTTTGGTCGCATATGCGCCCGAAATTTTATCTATGCGACCTTAAAATATATTTGGAAGCATTTGGGCGACTGCATAAATTTTCACCGTTTTCACTGCAAAATCCTCACCGCATGCGCAGATTTAGTAGACATTCATGCAGAATGCATCTTTGCACTCAAAAATGCCAAACGCAGCACTCAGGAACAGATTAAACAGTTATGTGAACTACTTGGTGAAGTAAAAAAGCCTGCAATGCTTGCCCCGCCTTTGTGCTCTTCTTATTGGCCCACTGCTCTAGAACTGAACGCGAATGATTGGTTAATATCAGCTGTCAATCACTCAGTCAATGCCTTTTGCCTTCAGATGACTGAGATACAACAGTGAAAATGTGAAGCGCTGAAGATGAGAGAATGAAAACAACACTGACAGATTTACCTACAGTTACTAATAATGGCACATCTAATAAGTGATCATGTGCCAAATGTTAATCCACCGTTTACACTTTTCCATGAGTTGACAGCAGACTTCCACTGCTTCAAGTCAGCTATGAACATGACTAAAGCCGTTCACTGTAAAGTCTGTGGGACGGGGTTTGCAGGTAACAGCGTTTGCCACTGAATCTACACATTATAAGCGTGAGATGTGCTGGATAATCCTTCATTTAATCCTCACCATGCTGTCAGCCGTGCAAGCGGCAGCTATATGTAACATTTAACACAGCTCATGAAAAGACCGTTATTGCTATTAAGATGACATGCAAATAATAAGTTCTATATCAATATAAATTTGGGGCGGGGCGATGGATTGCGATGCCACCTCAACATCGTGAAGTTTGTCAGCCATCAGCGATGGCATCATCTATCGGCCCAACTCTAATCTCAGAGTGTTACACAATAAATAAATGGAGTGGCATGTTTGTACAGCTGCCTTTAAAGGAGACCTATTATACCCCTTTGATGATGTAAAATAAGGCCTCGTTTAGAACGTAAAAGATCCGCGTCCACACTAGCATTTCACCTAGCGTTTCTGAAAAGATGCACATCATGTGACCAGCCAGACAGACAGACAGACACACACGTTTGTTTTTGTGAAAAGTGGGGACATTACATAGGTTTCCATTCATTTTATACTGTCCAAACCGTATATTGTATTGCCCTCACCCCATCCCACCCCTAAACCCAACCATCACAGGAGACTGTGTGCAGCTTTACTCTCTGATTAAACTCATCCTGTAGGATTTATAAGCATTTTGAGAAATGAGGACGTCACCAATGTCCTCATATTTCACCTCCTTTTTGTAATACCCGTGTCACACCCATGTCATTATACAGATTTTTGTCCTGATATGTCACAAAAACAAGTATACACACACACGCTCTGGCATCTAGTAAAATATAATGTACTGTCATCATAGCAAAGATAAAAGAAATCAGTTATTAGAAATGAGTTATTAAATCTGTTGTTTAAACTGTGCTTAAAGCATCTTCACTGTATTTTTGATTTTATTATTGATTAATAATAAAAACAGTCGGCAGCAGCAGGAATATCGCACGCTGTCACTTTAAGAATAGTGCGGCTCTGATATGGTTTCTCTTTCTCGTGTCTTTTGATTCTCACTTGTTCGTTTATTACACAAATGAGGGTTAATATGAATAATCACTAAACACCGCGCTCTGACACAAATGTGCATGTATTTGACCATTAAAGCGCTCACATTAAGATCGCGTTAGATGTGTCGTCTAACAGCACGTACAGCATGTACTCTTTTGCGCTTTTAAAAATATGAATGATGCGCATCCCGTGCTGCTAAAGTTACATTACCGCACATGCTTTCAGTCATTTACACGTGGAACTGAGCTTTGCAGAGGCAAAGAGTTTTCACACGTGTACAACTGGAAAGGGGCGGTACGTGATGGAATTATTGTTTATCTCGATTAATGGTTTTTCATAATCATTAAAAGCCAAAATCGAAATCGGATTTTCGATTAATGGCACAGCCCTAGTAAGTACCATGGTAAAACCGTGTAAACAATAGGTCTCCGGCAGAAACGGTGACAAACAAATGAATAACCACCCATAATTCAACGCTATTGTGTCAGTGGACTAAATGTGCTTGATGGGATGTTTATCCGTGGACTCTTACCTTTCAAAATAAACTGTGATGCACAGCAATGAATGTGTGTGTGTGTGTGTTATTGCATGATATATACACCATATCTAATAAGCGTTTTCTGCAAAACTTACACAAATTTAGCAAATACATTCTTTATAAGCTTTCCACTGAAAAACAACTAGCTGCAATTGGTGCTTAGGGGATGTAGCTTTAAACTGATGTGGAGTTTTTCAAGACTACTCTTGACCTTTTTGATGTAATCTATTCATAAAAATTGACATGTGGAAAAAATAGCACCTTAGTGCGACCTCGTCGGGGCGCTGTGGAAGGGGTTAAAACAACTGCAAAATGATTAATTAATTAAAATTGGGTAAAATTATCCCTTCAAGCCCACCATAAAAATGTGCGTCTATCAAACACATCCATTTGATTTGTGCAAATGATTTGTGATGCTTACATTCTCATAGAGGGCCTGTAACGTCTCCAGGTCCACCACGGTATTATCCAGATTCAGGATTGCTGGAGACACAGAAACAAACAGACGTCAGACAGGAATCAATCAATCAACATCATATAGAAAAATTAAGATAGAAAATTCTGCCAACGTCACAAGACGTTCTTCAACATTCTACACACAATACCCCATAAATCACAATGTGAAGAGTTTTTAAAATTGTTGCAAATTTATTAAAAATAAAAAAGCTGAAGAATGACATGTACATCAGTATTCACAGCCTTTGGCGTGAAGCTCTAAATTGAGATCTCCGAGACAGGATTGTCTCGAGGAACAAGGCTGGGGAAGGTTACAGAAACATTTCTGCTGCTCTGAAAGTTCCAATGAGCACAGCGGCCTCCATCATCCGTAAGTGGAAGATGTTTAACCACCAGGACTCTTCCTAGAGCTAGCCGGCCATCTAAGCTGAGTGATCAGGGGAGAAGGGCGCTAGTCAGAGAGGTGATCAATAACCTGATGGTCACTCTGTCTGAGCTCCAGCGTTCTTCTGTGGAGAGAGGAGAACCTTACAGAAGGACAACCATCTGTGCAGCAATCCACCAATAATGCCTGTATAGAGGAGTGGCCAGACAGAAGACACTCCCGCCTGGAGTTTGCCAGAAGGCATCTAAAGGACTCTCAGAGCATCAGAAACTAAACTCTCTGCTCTGCTGAGACTAACATTGAACTCCTTGGAGTGAACGCCAGGCGTTACGTTTGGAGAAAAGCAGGCAGCGCTCATCACCAGCCTAACAGCATCCCTACAGTGCAGCATGGTGGTGTTGGCATCATGCTGTGGGGATGTGTTTCAGCAGCTGGAACTGGAAGACTAGTCAGGATAGAGGGAAAGATGAATGCAGCAATATACAGAGACATCCTGAATGAAGACCTGCACAAGAGTGCTCTCCACCTCAGACTGGGGCGACGCTTCATCTTCCAGCAGGACAATGACCCAAAGCACACCGCCAAAATATCAATGGAGCGGCTTCACAATGACTCCATGAATATCCTTGAGTGGCCCAGATAGAGCCCAGACCTAAATCCTATTGAACATTTCTGGAGAGATCTGAAAATGTCTGTACACCGTCGCTTCCCATCCAACCTGATAGAGCTTGAGAGGTCCTGCAAAGAGGAATGGGCAGAAATTCCCAAAGACAGGTGTGCAGAGCTTGTGGCATCATATTCAGAAAGACTTAAGGCTGTAATCACTGCCAAAGGTGCATCAACAAAGTATTGAGAAAAGGCTTTGAACACTGATGTACATGTGATTTATCAGCTTTTTTAAAATTTAATAAATTTGCAACAATTTTAAAAGCTCTTCTTCCACATTGTCATTATGGGGGATTGTGTGTAGAATGTTGAGGAAATCAATCAATTTAATCCATTTTGGAATAAGGCTGTAACATAAAACAATGTTGAAAAAGTGAAGCGCTATGAATAGTTTCTGGATGCACATTATTTAGACATTGAAATGCTTGAGATTAGTTATTTTACACATTTAAATCTAATAGTTTAGTACTTAATTTTATGCCATTTAAAATTTGAAAGTTGAGAGTTTTTAAATGCTCTACATGCAAAAGCTGTTTTTAGGCTTCTAAACCAAAACTGAATGTTTTTGTTTACATCCTAAAGAATCGTGCTTTCACACTTTTAAATCTAAAACTTGTGCAGTTTCACCATTTAAAATAATAATGTTTTTGTATACACCCCAAAGCGGAGTTATTTTACACATTTAAATCTACAATGTGTGTATTTTCACCATTTAAAATCAGATGCAAGTACATTTTTAACTGTATGATGGAAATGCAAGTCTTCAAATCTACGCTCAAGTCTGAATGCTGCATATTTTACAAGTTTAAATGTTTGAAGATCTGAACGTTGTGTGTTTTTACAGGTTTAAATCGGAATGCTAAGTGTTTTTATATGTGTACATCTTAGTGTGTGTGTGTGTGTGTGTGTGAATGAATGTGTGTGTCATCCAGCAGCAAGAACGATTCATCTAAAAACAACAGCGAGCGAGAGTAATGTGAATGCATGAGTTTGCTCAGAGCTGGTTCATGTTCAGGGTCCATCTGATACGTTCTGATCTGATGGGGTATCATGCAGACGCTGCCCAGAGCCGCCCGTGACCTTCAGGCTATCAGAGCATCAGGAAACGCTCTCTGCCACCCAGAGAACAGCAGACGTTCCGTGACTGAGAGATCACGTCAATGCCCGGACGAGCATTCAAAGCAGAAAACCAAACGCCAGAAAACAGGAAACCCAAACGCCAGCTTTACGTGCATCGCGACCTGCCGGTGACCGTAAACCATCTGTCCGTCCGACAGAAGTCATGTGACCAATTGCTTAACAGGAGAACTTCAACTCAAGAGCAGATCGGAAGGAAATCAAGAGTTTCGATGTAATCTTCGTGCTGAATCACGACAATAACAGCATGGAAAAATAACAGAAAGCAGTGCAATAATATAAATGCATGCACTGGTGTTCATGTAGACTGTTTTTATTTTTTGAATTAGACTTCATTGAAATAATTGTTATGAGTTTATTTCTACATTATATAGAACAAACTAATAAAACTAATACTTTTTAAATCAAATACAATTCAAAATATAAAAGAGGATGCATCAAATTCTGAACCCGCAGTCTGAATGTTGCATATTTTACAAGTTTAAATATTCTTTGCAGTTCTTATAGTTCATATACCGCTTTTTGTTTAATCGTCTACATTAATGTTCTTTCATTTAGTGCCACAAAGCTAGAAATGTTGCAGTGACAACTAGCTGAAGCTTTTGTCAATTATGATAAGATTTTTACAATTTAAGATTGTAATGTTCTAGTTGGTGATAATGATGCAGAAGCTGCTGACCGTGCTGAATGTCCTTCATGTCGAGATGTAAACTGGACATCAGGATCCCCACGGCCTGAGAGCGTTTGGTGTTCAGAAGCTTCACCACCTGAAACAAACACACACCAGTCATTAGTGCAACTGCATTGTCAAATCACCAACACCTAAAGTATGATATTGATGAACAATATTACATTCGACAGCATGCTAAATGATGCAATGTGATATGCCATGCAATAGTTTGATCTGATGATCTCAGGCGAGTGGATCATTACAGCAGGACGGAGCGTCTGTATGTTTGTAATTGTGTGTTTTTGCTAATTATGCCACTATAAACGCATCTCAAAATTAGAAAAAAAACAAAACAACAAAACTCAATTCATGCAGTGGTGATGTTTATCAGCAATGACGACAAAGAGCTCTGCGTTGAAGGAGCGTCTGCGCATGCAAACCCAAACACATCCATCAGCAGACGTCACAGAGGAACCAGACCACAATGCACCTCACACAAACACATCTGACCCTTAGTCTGCATTCAATGTGGAGATTTCAGAGATTTCCACAAAAGCCAGAACCAGCCCTGACCTTCTGACAAACACTTTAACACTTTATAACACATCTCTTTGCATTAGCATACACAAAAAACACAAATGCTTTTGAAATCCAAATGCTCTCAAGCAGCGGTTCCCAATAGGGGGGTCCCGGCCCACAAGAGGGCCTCAGCGAGCTTTGTGGGGGGTCGTGTCATATTTGAAACATTTCTTAGCAGTTGACAATAAGGAGAATGATTATGTTGCCTTAGTTCATTTTATCTCCTAGCTCAGTGGTCCTCAACCATCGGTCTATGGATCAATTGGTACCAGCCTGCACAAGAAATCATTTACTATTTCCGTTTATTATTATTGGAGTCTGAACGATCTTTTATTTTGTCTTTTATACTGAAAAATGACTGTATTCTCTCGCTTACATCTCTGTCACTTTAGCGCCCCAATTTAACCCAAAAGCAGCAAAATGAGTGAGAAACAGACGTCTTTAGAAAGTTTCTTTGCCAAGGGGAAAGAAACTAATCAAATTGTCAAACAAATTGTCAACAAATCAGGTGAATCCAGCATGTCTGTGCAAGAAGATCAACTGATGGAGATTGCAAATGCCGGCAGCCTTTTAGGGGCCATTCGCATATCGTGTATTTCTAGAGTTTGCACAAGTTTGTTGTTTCCAATGAAGGTGCTCGGTTTGCGCGCAAAAGCATCGTGGCACGCTCGCACCAATGAACCCCGGGCGGGAACACACCAGAAGTGACATGACAAGAACTGACTGATCAGCTTCAGCTTGTGTGGAATATTCACATTCGGTAAGATTCGTTTTCTTAGACAGAACACACCAACACTCCAGTGCTTTGTACTTTTCTTCATAATTAAAACAATAGCGATGTTTTTTCAGCTTGTCACCCTCTGAGAAAACGGTTAATGGTCGAGTAGCAACCTACGAAACACAGAAACGGTCGTGCCCAACTGAGCCTGGTTTCTCTTGCATTTTTTTCCTTCACTTTTGTCAATTGGTGAAGTTTTGTTCCTGTCGCCACTCGCTTGCTTGGTTTGGGACCTGTAGAGCTGTGCATGGATGGATTTGCTCTTCAGTGTTTGGACTCTCAGCAGTGAAAATTAAACCACACTGAACTGAACTCTGAAAACTGGACTGACACAATTTCAATTTACTAGAACTTCTGTGTTCAGCTGCTTTGACACAATCTACATTGTAAAAGAGCTATAGCAGTGGTTCTCAAACTGTGGTACGTGTACCACAAGTGGTACGCAGGCTTCCTTTAGTGGTACGCGGAGGAATGAAATATGTCATGTACATGCTACACACATTTCAAAATTTATCAAAAATGATGGATATAATATGCCATATATGACATATAGCCTGTATTTCGTAATCTGCCAAGTTTTTTTAACTATGCAGAGTTGTAGCTGCTTTATTGGACCTACTACGCTACTGTACTACTACTGTTGCTACTGTTCATTTTGGTGGTACTTGGAGAAACAATTTTTTCTGAGGTGGTACTTGATGAAAAAAGTTTGAGAATCACTGAGCTATAGAAATAAACATGAATTGAACTGTACATCAAAAATAAAACATCAGAATAATAATAACGTATATAATAATAATAGTTTATAAAAATAATAACATGATTTTAAATGGATTCATCTTGAATGTAATTTTTATGATGTTCAAGTCAAAGGCTTTAATAGCCTCCATGATAAACATCAACTTAAACATCTACAGTTGCTTCTCTGTCACCTACTTTTTAACATCCAGGTTTTGAAGTGGTTATTCTGAAGCCAAAGTTTATAAAATGCATGGTTTCTGCTACATTCATTCTTCTGTGGCAGGGCGCCACACCAAAATTCATCTCTCCACGGCTACATTACAGCTTCTCATTCAAAATATTCAGTGTTTTTTTTTAAATAGCGGGTTAAACTCGCACTGAAATCGTATGTAAAGGTAAGTAAGTAATAACAGCGCAAACTTTTCTGTGACTGTATTAGTGCTGTGCATTCTGTTTAACCCTTTAAGATGACGTGCTGACTGACTGACTGACAGGTGCGTGAGACCAGCAAACACGGCGTAGCTTTCAGTTGTGATGAACACAGTTTCCATAATTATACTTTATTTATAGATAAAGGTCTGTGGCGCTGCATATAATGACTTTATCTTGCTGGAGTTTATAGCAGCTTCACTTTACTTCAGGATGCATTAATGCCAAGGTCCGCTCCAAAAAGTCTATCAGAGACATTCATAAATATTCCTAGCAAATCTAATCAATGCTGGAGACATACTCTGTACATAAACACACTAAATCACACTTCAGTAGCGTTTATTTAAGAGCGCGCAAGAAAATCTGATCTTGAGCAGCGTTTATTTGAGGGCACACAAGAAGTTTTGTGCACGAACAGACGAAATCGGCGCTCAAGCAGAAATTGACATGCTCGTAGGCTATTACATTAATGCATCTGGACTTAATACTGCACCCATGACATTTGTCAATGAAATAATGCCACATGTAGTTGTAGATCTGTGTAAAATGCCCAACAGAATCTGAAAAAATCCTAGAGGAAACACTGAAATGTATTCACCTTGTTATCTGTGTACAAGTAGGTGCAGCCATTTGAATCTTTTTGGCTGGAGACTTCCGGTCTCCTTCACTTCCATTTATTTTTAGACGTTAAAAACAGCTCGTTTTGCTGCTTGATGTTGCAAACTGATATTTTTTATTATATTATTGAATTGTGTCTGCATAATCATGCAAACACTTGTTTGTAGAGCAAGCGGTTTGACCATTTTCTGTGATTTATTATTCTTAGTCATTTCTCCCATAGGCGGCTGAATCGGAAGTCAATTGAAATCGCAAGTCAATTGCAAAAACGAGCGCACTACCGCATTGAAGAATAAGGTCAATATTATGCGGATATGTAAGCCTTAGCTAACAGGTAAGATCTGGTGACTTATATTAAAGTGTAAAAGAAAATGTATTCAATAAATAGCCTGACCAAGCAATCAAAACAATAGAGGTGAGACAGTATGATATACCATGTATAAAAAAAAAAACTGTTTTGATAAATAGAAACAGAAATTTGAAGCAATTGTTGTTGTTCCATGATCAAAATTTAAGTCTGGAAAAGACTTAATAAAACTCCATGATTTCCAGAAATACCCTGACCCGTGGGAACCCTGTTTAAGAGTTTTTTTTTCCATCGTCACGCTGCCAAAAACACGAGCGCAAACATGAAACAAAAACTGGACAGAATCAGATCCACACACTCACGGGAGACAGAAAGCAAAGAACTAACCCAGAACAGCTCACCCATTCCAGTTACACTTATCAACTGCAAGCAATTACACCAAACAAAACATGCTACTTCATCAAAAGGAAAGTTGCTGGGCGACTCCTGACAGATGCGGAAACCAGTCTCCAATTATTTCACTCATTATTCGCTCTGAGATCATGTTTAAAACATGAGGGGCCGTTTTCTTCTCCATTAAACAGGAGATGATGTTTTTCAGGTCAAACGGCCCTTCGGTGAGACAAATTACCTCCAGATCCTTCAAACATGATGAACGCTGATCACTGGAGGCTAGAATTTATAATAAAAAAATCTAATATTTGACAATATTTACTTAAAGTGTCCTCTTTCCATTTCATGAACTGTAAACGTAGATCAAATTATTCAGTAACTATTACTGGGCTATGACCATAAGCATGTGCTTGATGGAGAAGTATAAATTAGCCCTGAGGGAGAGAAGGACACTGATATACACTGCCTGACAAAAGTCTTGTCTTGATCTCAGTTGTAAGAGCAACACATAATAACTTGACTTCTAGTTGATCGTTTGGAAAATAGTCAGAAGGGGGATTTCTCCAATGAATCATCTGTTGATCTGCATCCCAATCATCACCAATACTGCAGAAGACCTCTTGGAACCAGCATGGAGCCAAGATTCTCACGGAAATCAGTCAAGCTTGGTGAAGGAGAAATCATGGTTTGGGGTTACATTCAGTATGGGCGTGTGCGAGAGATCTGCAACAGCAACAGCCTGAGGTGTCAAGACATTTGTGCTGCCCATTACATTACAAACCACAGGAGAGGGACAATTCTCCAGCAGGATAGCGCTCCTGCTCATACTTCAGCTCCACATCAAAGCTCCTGAAAGCAAAGAAGGTCAAGCTGCTCCAGGATTGGGCAGCCCAGTCACCAGACATGAACATTTTGAGCATGTCTGGGGTAAGATGGAGGAGGAGGCGTTGAAGATGAACACAAAGAATCTTGATGAACTCTAGGAGTCCTGCAACAACGCTTTCTTTGCCATTCCTGGGGCGTCATGTACGAAGACTTGCGTTGAATTCATACTAAACATTGCAATTAGACAAAGCTGTTAATGTGCGTCTGCAGTAAAAAATTCAGATGTAAGAGACACTGCGTACGCTGAATCCCACGCATATTCTCTTTGTACATCCGAATTAACGTGAAACTGGGCGTACGTGCACGAGCGCAAAACCCCTCCCTGCCTCCTCCCCAATATGAATATGCTAATGACTCTACTTTGGCAAAACCCAATGAAAAAGCAAAGGCAAAAGCAAGCAAGAAAAAAGCTTTGAACAGAAGGTGAATTGGAGGTGCTCTTTTCGAAGGTAGAACGGAGAAAAACTGTGTTATTTGCAAGTTTGTCCTACCGAATTAATAACAAATGAAGAAAATCGAGTGGGAGAGTTTAGCTGATGCAGTTAACGCAGTGGGGTCTGAACATTTCACTGAGTGAATTAAAAAAGAAATAGTGCGATTGTAAAGGTGTACAATTTTGTAGTGTCTTTAGCAGTGTGAGTGGCGTAGCTCGTAAAGTGCATGGCAACATGTTTTAACATGTTCGATTATGAACTTGGTTCGTATCCAGCGTCTGATGAACTCATTCTTCTTTTTCCCCCCGCTACATATCAGATTTTGCCTACTTTTCATCAAGAGGAAGACAAGTAGGAGTCATTAATAAGTGTGTGTATTATGTTAAGCGCATTTGAGCATCACATATTATTTGCACATTTATTGAATGGAAATGTTTCTGATTCACGTCTGCAAATTTATCTTCAGATGGCGCCTTTATGGCAATGTGCGTGCAGTCGATCGCTCTGATTAGATTGGGCAAACCGGCGATCGCTGCAAATTGCGCTTTAATCTTTGGCTGGTCAACGGCATGGTATGGAAACCTTATATACCTGCTAGACATGCAGATAATCCCGTGTCATACAGCTGCCATTGTAGGCTTAAAGATACTTTGTAGTGTGCACTTTAACATTATTGCCTCTAGGAGTCGCCAATGGAAATAAAACAAACACACATCAGAAACACACGTACACCAGGCATGAAGTTGGCGTGGAGCAACACACATTCTCATCTTCATTTCATCATTAGTAAATCCAAACGTGAGCGTGAAATCTGACGCACGCAAAGTTTTTGTGCAAACGCAGCGTTGATACATGAGGTCCCAGATGACTTTATTAATCAGTGATGTGAGTCATGTCAGAGATGTATGGATGCAGTCCTCCAAGCTCATGATGGAGTCAGACACAATATTCATTCGGTCTCCACTGCAGCAGGACTTTATATTCTATACTGGACATTATTTCTGTTCAGTGATGAGACTTTAGTCTAAGCAGAGTCAGATCTTACTGTCCTAATCAAATCATTAAAGGCATGATCAGATTTTATTGTGCTCAAATAAGCGTCATCTAGAGGCCTTTACCTTTCATATAAGCCACTTCTCATACCAAATGATCAACTAGAAGTCAAGTTATTATTTACTACTATTTTTTTTTTTATAATTTATAGCGCATGTGTTTGGACTGTGGGGGAAACCGGAGCACCCGGAGGAAACTCACACCAACACCGGGAGAACATGCAAACTCCACACAGAAACGCCAACTGGTTCAGCTGACACTTGAACCAGCAACCATCTTGCTATCGGATCAGTGTGCTAACCACTGAGCCACCATAAACTGTGCTTTTTTATTAATTTGATGCTTGACGTAACCTCGACTGTAAAATGAAGAAAGGGCGAGACATGCAGTGGCTCCTCCCCTTTAACAAAAACAGCCAATAGCGCTTCGTTTTTATCACAGCTTTGCCAATAAGAGTGGATGAGCTCAAGCACATTAAATGAAAGCCAATGAAAAGGGGGTGGGGCATGTCAGATACTACAGAGCAATCGATTGGTCAGAAGATTTGATGAGAAACTGAAGTATGAGGTGATGAGAAAAAAAAAATCATTGAACAATTTTCAGTGACTAAGTGCAAGCTTTTAATGTTTTTATCAGTGTTATATTTTCTAAACGCATTTTTTGTAGCACACTAGCTAACAGATATCCTTAAAACTAACATCATAATTATTTTATTTTAATTTCACGGCGCATTTAATCGCATTTCCCTTTACAAATCAACAGCAGGAGCGAGTTTGTGCGGCTGGTTCAGTAAAGGAGACATAAAACACATCTCCATCAGCGTGCAGACGAAAAACTTCCGTGTCCCTCAGAACAAAGCAGCCACAGACGCCAAACACCTCGAAACTCTGCATTCTGTCCCAGAATCCCCTCTAAAGCTGAACACCACAAGACTGAACGCTGCCACATCTGTTGAGCCTGGAAGCGTTCGCTGACTGACGGACATGACAGGAATCAGCAAACTCACGTAGCACAGACGGAAGACGTGTTATGTTAATGGAGGAGTTGTAAATATGCAAATATTGAGCATTAGTGTGGTTAACCTCAGGTCTGTTCACAGACGAGGGCTTTGAGCGTGGGATTTGAGACACATGAGGGGAAAATAAAAACACCCAAATTTGAGGATCAACATGACTGAGACGTTCAGGCGCTCATAAATATGCTAATTTATGCATAGTGAGATTCAAAAACACTTTTTATTAATTAACTAACATATAATCAGTTTTAGAAAATATTTTATGATGGATTTAATCATTTAAATGTGAGTGCATGGCAAGACTATTAAATTATTTACATAAACGCATGTATAAGCTATATAACAAAGAAAATGAAGCTTTAAAAATGCTAAATAAAGCTGCAATAATGTATGTTTTAGTATGACAATTTAAATTTCATTAAATTCATTATTACTTGTTAATTTATTTGCTTTTTTTTTTCAAATTTAGTACCAATTTATTATGCTAATTGTTAGCGAATAAATTATTAAATAACATTGTTTTTTTTTCAGTGTATAGCTAAAAAATTCATAACTGATCAACTTTATACAGTAATTGATCTGGAATGAATTGATCTGAGCAATGACATTGTCACCAGTATAGCCGCATATAACTAAATCACCTTGAAAATCCCCTATTATTGTACACTTACCGGCCACTTTATTAGGTACACCTTACTAGCACCAGGTTGGACCACTTTTGCCTTCAGAACTTCATGGTGTAGATTCAAAAAGCTGCTACTGGAAATATTCCTCAGAGATTTTGCTCCATATTGACATGATAGCATCACACAGTTGCTGCAGATTTGTCGGCTGCACATCCATGATGCCAATCTCCCGTTCCACCACATCCCAAAGCTGCTCTATTGGATTGAGCTCTGGTGACTGTGGAGGCCATTTGAGTACAGTGAACTCATCGTCATGTTCAAGAAACCAGTCTGAGATGATTAAGCTTTATGACATGCTGCGTTATCCTGCTGGAAGTAGCCATCAGAAGATGGAAACACTGTGCTCATAAAGGGATGGACATGGTCAGCAGCAATACTCAGGTAGGCTGTGGCGTTGATGCTCAATTGGTACTAATGGACCCAAAGAAAATCTCCCCCACACCATTACACCACCACCACCAGCCTGAACCGCTGATACAAGGCAGGATGGATCCATGCTTTCATGTTGTTGAGGCCAAATTGTGAGCCGAGCATCCAAATGTGTCAGCAGAAATGGAGACTCAGAGCAGCAACGTTTCTCCAATCTTCTATTGTCCAGTTTTGGTGAGTCTGTGTGAATTGTAGCCTCAGTTTCCTGTTCTTAGCTGACAGGAGCGGCACCCGGTGTGCTCTTCTGCTGCTGGAGCCCATCCGCCTCAAGGTTGGACGTGTTGTGTGTTCAGAGATGCTCTTCTGCAGAGCTCGGTTGTAACGAGTGCTTATTTGAGTTACTGTTGCCTTTCTATCAGCTGGAACCAGTCTGGCCATTCTCCTCTGACCATCAACAAGGCATTTGCGCCCACAGAACTGCCGCTCACTGGATATTTGGTTGGACCATTCTCTGTAAACACTAGAGATGGTTGTGCATGAAAATCCCAGTAGATCAGCAATTTCTGAAATACTAAGAGCAGCCCGTCTGGCAGCAACAACCATGCCACGTTCAAAGTCACTTAAATCCCCTTTCTTCCCCATTCTGATTCTCACTTTTAACTGCAGCAGATCATCTTGATCATGTCTACATGCCTAAATGCACTGAGTTGCTGCCGTGTGATTGGCTGATTAGAAATTTGCGTTTTTAACAAAATTTGTAACAAGCAGTTGGACAGGTGTACCTAATAAAGTGGCCGGTATAGTTGTACTGAAAGCTTATTTAAAATGAAAATTGACTCAATTTAGTGCCCCTCAAGTGAATCCAACCAGTTATAAATGAATTCATTACAGTATGTTGAACATAACAAGCAGATATTTTGTAGAAAGTTTAAAACTTGTAACTACTGACTTCCATACATTATTCCAAAAGATCTTTTACAAGACATTTCATTTATTCAAAACTCATTTAGGTGGATTAAAGCTAACTTACTTTCCCACAAATGTAACCAGTTAATAGAAACAGACTGAATATGAAAGTGAAAAATTGCTGTGTTTGACAGGCATCTCATAAAAGCTTGAGCGTTCAGAGCACACAGTGATATTTGCCATCTGGAGTGTTTCCAGTTTTAGTTTCTAAAGGAAATGGAGTCATATTTCCCATTAATCTCTCTGCTCAAGATCAGGACATCAGTGTGAAAAGCTCAGACATTAACTCTGACTGCTTTGGCAGCATATTGTAAATAAATACATATTTGAGCTGGATTCGTTTCTGTCAGCTTTGTGTTTTTGGCTGCTTGGCGCCATCTTGTGTCTGAATAATGTGCAGGTTAGTGTATACTCCATCAGCTGAATAATGTGCATGTTAGTGTATACTCCATCAGCTGAATAATGTGCATGTTAGTATTTACTCCATCAGCTGAATAATGTGCATGTTAGTGTTTACTCCATCAGCTGAATAATGTGCATGTTAGTGTTTACTCCATCAGCTGAATAATGTGCATGTTAGTGTTTACTCCATCAGCTGAATAATGTGCATGTTAGTGTTTACTCCATCAGCTGAATAATGTGCATGTTAGTGTTTACTCCATCAGCTGAATAATGTGCATGTTAGTGTTTACTCCATCAGCTGAATAATGTGCATGTTAGTGTTTACTCCATCAGCTGAATAATGTGCATGTTAGTGTTTACTCCATCAGCTGAATAATGTGCATGTTAGTGTTTACTCCATCAGCTGAATAATGTGCAGGTTAGTGTTTACTCCATCAGCTGAATAATGTGCAGGTTAGTGTATACTCCATCAGCTGTTTCCGTTTCTGTCAGCTTTGTGTTTTTGACTCTTTGGCGCCATCTAGTGTCTGAATAATATGTAGGTTAGTGTATACTCCATCCGCTGTTTTAGTTTGTCAGCTTTGTGTTTTTGACTTTTTGGTGCCATCAACTGTCTGAATTTATTTATTTATTTGACATGGACATCACAATTACACTAGCCAACCAAATGCAATTGTTTAAGTGTTTTAGCAAACTTGCTAATTCTCAACACCTGTCCACAGGAGGCTTAAAATTGGACCAAATGGAAAAAAAATAAAAACATATAAACAACATTACAAATCTTTACATATAATTACTGAAGGCAAAAGTAAAGTCGACATGATCCAACCAGCTAACAGTAGACTATTTGTGCAAACACTGCTGTTTTGTTTTAAACCACTTTTTAAGGAAACTACTAAAAATATTTAGATTACTTTCTGATTTTAAACTAACCGGTAAATCATTCCACAGTTTGGCTACCTTTAAAGAGAAGACAGATTGACCAAATGAGGTCTTACACTTTGGCACTAGACAGTCACCATTGGCAGTTGCAGGTTATAATGTGCAGGTTAGTGTATACTACATCAGCTGTTTTAGTTTCTGTCAGCTTTCCGTTTTTGACTCTTTGGCGCCATCTAGTGTCAGAATAATGTGCAGGTTAGTGTATACTCCATTAGCTGTTTTAGTTTCTGTCAGCTTTCTGTTTTTGACTCTTTGGCGCCATCTAGTGTCTGAATAATGTGCAGGTTAGTGTATACTCCATCAGCTGTTTTAGTTTCTGTCAGCTTTGTGTTTTTGACTCTTTGGCGCCATCTAGTGTCTAAATAATGTGCAGGTTAGTGTATACTCCATCAGCTGCTTTCGTTTCAGTCAGCTTTGTGTTTTTGACTCTTTGGCACCATCTAGTGTCTGAATAATGTGCAGGTTAGTGTATACTCCATCAGCTGTTTTAGTTTCAGTCAGCTTTGTGTTTTTGACTCTTTGGCACCATCTAGTGTCAGAATAATGTGCAGGTTAGTGTATACTCCATCAGCTGTTTTAGTTTCTGTCAGCTTTGTGTTTTTGACTCTTTGGCACCATCTAGTGTCAGAATAATGTACAGGTTAGTGTATATTACATCATCTGTTTTACTTTGTCAGCTTTGCGTTTTTGACTCTTTGGCGCCATCTACTGTCTGAATACTGTACAGGTTAGTGTATACTCCATCAGCTGCTTTGCTTTGTCATTTTTTTACAATGTTTGACACATATCTAGAGTGTTTCCAGTTTTAGTTTGTACAGGACATTGGGTCAAATTTCCCACCAGTCTATTTGCGGAGAGCAGGATCAGGACATCGGTGTGAAAAGCTCGGACATTTACTCAGACAATCTGTACACAAACGTCAGAGCTGTATGATGGAAACTATTTCAGTGCGTCCAGACATTCGTAAACAGCACTGAGCCGCAGTCATAACAGCGGACGCCGCTCTGGTCTGGACTCACCTGCTTGGTCTTTGACCTGCTGATGGTGTCTGACAGGGGCTTCTTCTTCTCCTTCACTGCAGTCTTCGAGAAGAGATCCACAAACTCATCGAAATCTACTGATGGCTCTTCTATTGTGTCCCATACCACAGCATTTGAGTCTCTGAGAAGGAAAATGAATACACAGATTCAGCTGTACTATGTTAGTACTTCAATTAACTGGTTAATAAACACTATAACTCAATAAAATGTTAGTTTACATTAAATTTTATAGCTTTTACCATGTTTTAACAGTAAAATTCTGGCAACCGCAGCTGTCATTTTTTTACCCGTAACATTTAGGAGTGTACAGTAACTACAGCATTTATGCTTCAACCTATTAGTTTGCATTAGGAAAACCGATTCATTCCTGGGCACCAGTAAAAGTGTAAACAGTGTAAGCGTGAAACAGAAGCGGTCATTACTTTTTGGTGTGCAGCTGTATTCGTGTCCAGTACAGCGGTTTCATGGGTCTCGGCGGCTCCACGATGCATTTACGAGGAGGTTTCTCCTGCACCGCTCCCAATGCAAACAGACCCAGCGGGAGTGGGGGAGGCAGAGAGCCAAAACCGAAGGCAAGAGGAGGCGCACAGGCTCCAGGAGCCATAGATGGAGGAATAGGAGGAGGGGGAGGTGGTGGTGCTGGTCCTGTATGTGTGAGAGGAAGAGGAGGAGGTGGTGGTACACCCATTCCTGGAAGAGGAGGAGGGGGTGGAGGTGCAGACAGTCCTGGAAGTGGAGGTGGGGGAGGTGGTGCACCCATCCCCGGGAGAGGAGGTGGTGGTGGAGGAACTGATAAACATGGTAGAGGAGGTGGAGGAGGAGGCAGTGAAGCTCCTGGAAGAGGAGGAGGTGGAGGAATTGCACACACTCCTGGAAGAGGAGGTGGAGGAGGCGGTGGACACACTCCAGGTAAAGGTGGAGGTGTTGGTACACACACTCCTGGTAGAGGTGGAGGAGGTGGCGGCGCACACACTCCAGGTAAAGGTGGAGGCGGTGGAGGCGCCGAAGTGCTTGTCTGTTGCTGGCATATGCACACAAACGATTGAGACGCAGCCTGAGATTCAGTTTGAGAGGCCAGTAAGGAGTCCCTCCGCACCTCCACAGGAGGCACTTTAAACCTGTAGCTCTCGTCCACAGGAGACGTCTGCACGGATTTGGCCTCCAGCGGCAGCAGCGAGGTGTTTTCGGTCTGCAGGTCCACATGGCAGACGTCTGGGTGCAGGCCTTCCTCTCCTCCGCACTCCTGGTCTTGTGTCTCCACCTCTCGCTCCGGCAGAGGCTGTTGTTTCTCCAGCTCCGCGATCTTACTGCGCAGGTCCTCGATGGTCTGCTCCAGCTGCTCGATCACGCAGATGTGCTCCTGCTTCAGACGCACCGTCTTCAGCACGGAGTCCTCCTGAACACACAGACAGAGATGGGGTGATGAGAAACAGATCCACACTGCAGAAACATGCACATCCCACGCTTTCATCATCAGCAGATTCAAGAACTTTTCAAAGCACTATTCATTTCAAATCAAACAGCTTAGTAACTCACACCACAGCATATGTAGTCTTCACTGAACTAAACATTTGACTTGCACTTATTTACATTTTTTTTTTAAATTATCGTTTTCAAATGTCATGTTCAAAGAACTTTAATCAAATCTGTTGAATTCAATACTGGTGATTTTTAAATTTGGTTTCTGAAAGGTTGATCAAGTGTGCATTATTTCTCAGTGTTACTGTACAAGTTTTTTTTTATTTAAGAACTTTAAGTACAATTGCTGAAATAAAAACAAACTTAATTTCAAATTAAATTTAAGCACTTTCAAGGACTTGCATCCATATGTCTGAAATGAAAGTAGTTTTAAGTATTTTTAAGAAGCGTGGGAACCCTGATATATGGGGCCCTATCATACACCTAGTGCAATGCGGTGCAAGGCGCGACGCAATTGTTGTTTGCTAGCTTCAGCTTGGCGCAAGAGTCGTTTTGACGTTTTGCAGCACACTGTTTAAATAGCAAATACATTTGCGCTCATGTGTGTGCCCATAGGCGTTCTGATCTGAAAAGGGAGGCGTGTTGAGGCGCACTGCTATTTTGAGAATCTATAATAGACTGTTCAATAGACCAGATCAAAGCAGGTCTAAAGTCCAGCACAGAGAGTGTTAGTTGTAAGCCTCGCTTACACACTGCTTAATAGACACAGGGTGTACAGCAATAAGCAAATATCTTTACAAATGAAAAATTATTAAAATATTAAGGAGATATATATATATATATATATATATATATATATATATATATATATATATATATATATATATATATATATATATATAGGATTAAAATGTTAAGAAAATTTTATTTACTAGCCTACATCAATATAAAAAAAACATACTTTCAGGCCTTCATCTCGGGAGGCTTTTTCAGTTCATTCATGACAATTTGCTTTTGTATAATGTTATTATTATTAGCAGTATTATTTATTATATGCAGATTTATATTTGTTTTATTAAAAACAAGCTTAGATTTGCCCACCTGTCAGGTTTCAGACCATATGGGGCACAGCATGTGTGTTTGGATATAACTTACTTTGTTATTCTTGTTCATTTATTTGTTTGCTAGAAACAAGAACTGAATTTAGAAATAGTTTTGAAACAAATCTTTGCACTTAAACAAATACATTTTTTTATAGGCTAATGGATGTCTGTGCGTACAACACGTTTCCCTATCCGCGAGAGTGAAAGTGAAAGTAAATAATGAGGAGGCTCATCTCTCATTCTCGTCTGTAGATGCTCTGTTCAACTGTTTTCTCTCTAGTGAAGGGTTTCGTTTTTACACTTACAAAGTCGTCATGTAAATAGCAAATGCACCATGGCGCGACACAACTGACTCTTAAAGGGAATGGGAGATAAGACTCTGGTTTATTCTCAAAACACACCTTTAACTCATTAAGAGAATAAGCTCAACCCTGTTAGACCATGCGCCACAGCGCAAAGCGGATTTTTCGGTCCTAAAAATAGCAAAAGTGGATTCTGACACGTCCTTAATGCGTTTGCGTCCTGCGCATGGACCGTCAAAATAGAGCCCCTGAACTGCAGAGTGACTTGTGCTCGTGCTGCAGTGAACGTCACATGGATAAATGCACTTGCAAAAGTGTGGATGAGTGACCTAAAGAGTAGTCAATAAACGCCACTGGACCTGACGGAGATGTTTTTGTATATTGTATTTCAATAATGAGAATACTTTTGCATGACTTTAGTTTTAGACCAAACTTTAAATTGCAGAATCCTGCACATGACACACTGAGAAAGTTTTAAATATGGATATAGAGGTTATTAATTAATTTGTTGCCACTGTGCATTAATACAGTAAGACAACATTTTAATAATTATCTTGTTTAAAAGTAAATCATGTGCATGACTATGCAATTTAAAAATTATTTATCTTGTTTTAAGCAAATCGTGTGCATGAAGTTCCTGTTTAACTTAATAGTGGTCATGTTGTAATAATTCATAAAACAATGACACAAACAAATCACGGCTACAATATATTAATATTAGAAAATGAATTCTTAAATCCTGGCCATGATGATTGTACAACTTATGACCAGGCCCACATGGAATCTGTGCATGCAGATTTCAGCAGATTTTTAGCGCATGATTGATTCTGTTTATTTACTTCTGTAAATGTGTGTACATTGTTATTTACTCAGTTTTTAAACCAATTTAAGTAATGTTATTGACTAATGTAAAAATGTTCATATAATTTATTCACAATGCAGTTTGTAAAGTAATATCTTCTGTCTTTTAGTAGAGCTATTATATGAGAGACTTGCTTTGTTTACCAAATAAAGTGGATCTAACTGGATTTGAATTTTAATATTGACAGTCTTGACGTGGAAATGAAATGGTAAATTGGAAACTTAATTTTAATTATCAATTTGACAGGGACGATGTGTTGTCAAAGTGAAAATGAAAATTAAATAATTTCATTTCCTTTTCAATTTTGGCAGATATTTTGCGAAGTGTTTTAAAATTAAATTGTTAATCTGATTTTCATTTCCAATGTTTATTTGATTTATTAAAAAATTGGCAGGATTTACCTTCCATATCTAACTGGATTTGAATTGTAAACATTACACACACTCAAGTTAAAAAGGTATTATTTTTAATTCATATATTAAGATTTTAGTTATGATACTCCTAAAATCATTTTGCACAAATCCACTGATTTATAACAAAATTCTGCGCAGGAGTAGCAAAAAATATCTGCATATACATGGGCACTACCTATGACCGATGTCAGCTGGCTATAGTGGTACTGAAATAGTTCACTAAACTAACACAGGTCACAGCAAATCAATACAACACAAGCATGATCACTAGTTCAATTCAGTTAAAGCTATTAATAAAATAAAGAAAACCTTATATTAATAATGCTAAAAGCTGCTGTTATGAAGAGTTCACTCTGTTTGATGGAGCAACACCACCCTCTGCTGGTGGAAAAAACACACGCATGCTGAACTAAGACAAACTCTGGAAACTATTACATGACATTAGAAAGAAACACTCAGTATGAGCAATGATCCATCAGCTAAATATGGAGCGCATGTGAGAATAGGAGGATCTGAATCCATTAGCTCATGAATGAACCATGAGATGAGCTTCTCATGCAGACGATCAATTAACTCCAGACAGACAGACGGTGTCAGACAGTACAGACTGACAGCCTGTTGTTACTAACATGAGGACAAGGTCCTTCCACTCTGAACACTATTTCCATGATGTCTTGACATGTCCTGCACCATTCCATAGTAGACTTCAAACATAAACACTACTGTGTGAATATGATCATAGTGTTGTAAAACAATCTCCAAGAGGAGCTAAACAATATTTGATGAGATGCTTCAAGTTCACTGTGGAATCAGATCTGAATACAGGGAATTTGTTTTCATTACACACCAGTTCAGGTTTTATTTATTTTTTTTTTTTTTTAAGAGTGAGATGTTTAGGCAATAATACTGACAATGTGAAGAAGAGATTGGCACATGCTTTATGGCAGTGTACAAAGATTCAACCTGTTTAGGAATCTGTGTTAAGACATTTAAGTGGATGTCTGGGATTTAACATTCCTCTCCTCACCCAGGATAAGTCTTTCAGGTGATAAAACTGAGGCTCTACATGCTACGAGTTCTCCCTTATAACTGTTGGTACGACTACAGCAATATTGGAAAGACATTCGATGCTCTACACTCGATTGATTGAGTGTGTCATATAAAAAAATTCTAGCCAAAATGAATGGTGATCATAAGGAAGCAAATTTCTTCACTTAAACTATAAAAGTGTCTACCCTGCTGTGCTCTGCAGTCTTATCTTTATGCATTTGCTACTGTATTCCTAATCATTTTTTCAAATTTTCTTAACAGTATATTTTTCTAAACTGTAAAGAATTTGTATACATTTTGTATGGTAATGTAAACCGGCCACTTTATTAGGTACACCTGTCCAATTGCTCGTTAACACAAATTTTTAATTAACCAATCACATGACAGCAATTCAGTGCATTTAGGCATGTAGACATGATCAAGATGATCTGCTGCAGTTCAAAGCGAGCATCAGAATGGGGAAGAAAGGGGATTTAAGTGACTTTGAAAGTGGCATGGTTGTTGGTGCCAGACGGGCTGCTCTGAGTATTTCAGAAACTGCTGATCTACTGGGATTTTCACGCAAAACCATCTCTAGGGTTTACAGAGAATGCTCCGACAAAGAGGAAATATCCAGTGAGCGGCAGTTCTGTGGGCGCAAATGCCTTGTTGATGCCAGAGGTCAGAGGAGAATGGCCTGCCTGGTTCCAGCTGATAGAAAGGCAACAGTAACTCAAATAAGCACTCGCTACAACCGAGCTCTGCAGAAGAGCATCTCTGAACACACAACACGGCCAACCTTGAGGCGGATGGGCTACAGCAGCAGAAGAGCACACCGGGTGCCGCTCCTGTCAGCTAAGAACAGGAAACTGAGGCTACAATTCACACAGGCTCACCAAAACTGGACAATAGAAGATTGGAGAAACGTTGCTGCTCTGATGAGTCTCCATTTCTGCTGACACATTCGGATGCTCGGCTCACAGTTTGGCCTCAACAACATGAAAGCATGGATCATCCTGCCTTGTATCAGCGGTTCAGGCTGGTGGTGGTGGTGTAATGGTGTGGGGGAGATTTTCTTTGGGTTCATTAGTACCAATTGAGCATCAACGCCACAGCCTACCTGAGTATTGCTGCTGACCATGTCCATCCCTTTATGAGCACAGTGTCTCCATCTTCTGATGGCTACTTCCAGCAGGATAACGCACCATGTCATAAAGCTCAATCATCTCAGACTGGTTTCTTGAACATGACGATGAGTTCACTGCACTCAAATGGCCTCCACAGTCACCAGAGCTCAATCCAATAGAGCAGCTTTGGGATGTGGTGGAACGGGAGATTGGCATCATGGATGTGCAGCAGACAAATCTGCAGCAACGGTGTGATGCTATCATGTCAATATGGAGCAAAATCTCAGAGAAATATTTCCAGTAGCTTGTTGAATCTCTGCCATGAAGGATTAACGCAGTTCTGAAGGCAAAAGGGTCCAACCCAGTACTAGAAAGGTGTACCTAATAAAATGGCCGGTGAGTATGTTATATTAAGAGGAAACCCCGCCAAAAACACAGTTGTTAAATGTTGTAGAAACACAGGGATTTCAGGAAGATGAATGATAGAGGTACCTGAATTTGGCGAATTTCTTCTTCCTGATGTTTCTTCAGGTCAGAGACGACGGCCTGATGCTCTGAAACCACATATCCACAGCACTGTAAATACTAATGACTGTGAACTTTAATGCTGAGGGTGTTTCTAAACACACGCATCCCCCTGAATGCTTCTCAAATAACTACACAAGACTTTTAAACACTAAAAACAGGAAGGCAAATGCTCCCTACTCATTTTTTATTAAATCACAAACTTTGAAAACTCATAAATGAAATGTGTCCAGATTAGTTGTGCATCTGTGCAGCAAACAAAAAAAAGAAAGCGGAAATGAATGAGGAAACACATTTGATTAACAATATGCAGTCTGTTATTAATGATTTGACCCAGAGCACTTTATGATCAAGTCACTGATGAAGACAGACACTGTTGTAGATGAAGACAATAAATGATGTCATGTCATGTGATTCAGGCAAACAAACAGCAATGCATGAGGGGAAAAAGCTGAAATGACTGTAAATCTTTAACCATTTTTTTAAGTATATTTTAACATACAATGAAGATGTGAAATGACACACAGACGAGGCGCAGAGGTTATTTAAGCTACTCACCCTCCGGCTCCTCCACCGCTGCAAACGCACAAGAAAATAATCTACTTTAGTCACTGAAAGCCCTGAACAGAACCAAACGACACCCAGGAAGATCCTCAGTCTAAGAGAAAACCCCTGACTGACAGCAGCTGATGGGAGGAGAGGAACTCAATACACCATTGGCAAGGAGTGTATTTTTATTTTTATTACTACATTTTATGTTTCTTTAACTCACCAAGGCAGCATTTTATTTATTTGAATTATTCTTTGTTTTAATAAACATAAAAACAAACAAAGGAAAAGCAAGGTGAACAGACAAAAACAAGGACACCAGAAAACACAGGTAGAGTAACACAAGTCAGAAAAATCCAATAATAAAAAAGTAAAAAATACAAAAACAATTGAGTAAACGTTAACAAAGTCCTGCTGTGATTGAGTAAAGTCACACTTTTTATGAAAATACAATCCAGACATCCTGCCTGAATTTTATCAATCAAACATTAGATCTGGGCAGTATGCATCACTGCTGTGGAATGAAATTTGTACCGTAAATCATTATTTTTTTCAGTGTATACTGCAAAATGTAAATAAGCAGGCATGGCAAACTGTAAATAGCACCCTGGGCGAACCACCCCATTCATAATACCCCCATCCACCATAACCCACAGATAATGTATGTAGGTTTAAAAAAAAGATTACAAATACACTAAACACTAGGGATGCCCCGTCCTCAATATAATATTGAACCGTCAGGTACGACCTCCACGGTTCAATACGCGCTTGTGAATTGCGGTTTTCTCGGTTTTGTATTTAAATAATTTATGTGCGCTTTACATCTCCTGTGTGTGCCTGTAAGTCCATGAGCTGAGATGAGGAAACTCCTCCCTGCGTGTAAATCTCTAATCACTGTGCTCTAAAGTTAAGGGGCGCTTGACATTGCACTGAAAGGCACACACAACTCACTGCGAGATGTTTTCTACTGCGTGCGCCTGGATAGAGGCAAGCCTGTTGCTGTGCTTGTGCGTGCATTTTGTATTTCTTACATTAGAAATAACAAACTTGCAAGCGGAAAAGACGTGATATGGGAACGGCCGCTGCTATAGTTAATCCGGTGAGCGTGCGTATTAGCCTCGGTGTACATGCTTGGAACTTTAAACTTGCGCACAGTTGGCTTGGCAACTTGTCATAACTTTTCCATGCAACAGAAATGAAGCTTAGAGAAGCCTTTACGATTAATTAACTGTGACGAATTAAAGCGCAGTTAATAGTGAAATCAGCTAATCGTTGCATCCCTATTAATGATCACAGTGCATTATACAAAAGGCATTTTCTACAAAACAAATGCAAATGTTTTCGGCTGTCCACACCACTCGCTTATGGTGACTCACGCTCTGCAGCTCATACTGAGTTGAACAGACGCACGTCACTTCATAGCTATAGCGGCCGTTTTTTGACTGAACTAAATTTATTTATGTCTTGATCACACTATCTGGAGGGCCAAAACAAAGGGTCGCCAATTGAATAGCCCTGGACTACAGTCTCGCATTTTTTCAGCAGCGAGATAATTAAGATGGTTTATTTATGTTTACTGAAGTACAAATAAGTTTATTCAAAATGGCCAATTTATCTTTATTAACTTCACATGTATGTTATTTTCAAAATGTAGGGTTTTATGTGTTCCCCAGTTTGTACATGGGCTACCAGCAGCTGTGGAATTTCAGTGTTCATTTTTTTATACAATACACTAGGAACTACTGTACTTTTCTTGGCTTTTAAGTAAAACAAAATGAGTATTGCAATTAATCATTTTTATTTTTTTTTCTCTGTAACCTCTTACTGTACCTACTGCCTATAGAGTAATAAAAAGTTTTAAAAAACACGTGTCGAGCCATGAGAACTGAACTGAACTGAAAACAGTGTTAAAAAAACCGAAGTATGTATTGAACCGTGGGCTAACTTAGAGCTTAAAGAACACGCTGGTATCCAGGGTCTGGCCTTAGACTGGTTCTATACCAGTCAGTTTGGGCAACTCCTCTTCATCTGTTAGGCAATTAATGTGTGGGGTTCCGCAAGGCTCAACACTGGGTCCTGTTTTGTTCTCCCTTTACTTCCGTTAGGAAAAAATTTTGAAAAGCATGGCATAAATTACCATCTATATGCTGATGACAAAAACTTCCCTATAAAATCTAGGGAACAACCCTCCCTTCAGGCTCTGCTTAATTGTTTGGCTGATTTGAAGTGTTGGTTGGCAAATAACTTTCTCCAACTGCATGAAGACAAGTGCAAATTCATTGTTTTTGGCCAAAAAGGTTCAGATTCTAATGGCAATCTGTCATTGCTTTCTGGGAAAATACATTCCTCGGTAAAGAGTCTTGGTGTCATCTTTGACCAGAACGCAGCTGCCGGGCTTTTAACAGGCACAAAAAAACGAGAGCACATTACACCTGTACTTGTTTCTCTACACTGGCTGCCAATCCAGTTTAGAATTCAGTACAAAGTTCTGTTGTGTGTTTATAAATCCCTCCATGGCCTGGCCCCTGAGTATATTTCTGAGCTAATTATTATGCGCCAACCTGTGAGATCTCTTCGCTCTATGGATCGTCTCTATTTGCAAGTTCCTAGATCACGCTTAAAATGTCGATGTGACAGAGCTTTCTCGGTAGCAGCTCCAAGACTCCGGAACGATCTCCCACTCTCTTTAAGAACAGCTCAAACTTTTGAGATCACTGAAAACACACTTATTTTTATTAGCTTTTTATCATGTGATATGAGTTCATGTATTTTGGTTTTATGTATATTTTACATGCGTTTTATGTGTTTTATGTACAGCACTTTAGTAATCATTAGGGATGTAACGGTATTGTAAATACCGTCATACCGCAATATTAATTTTTTTCGATATTACCGTAGTCGCATGACTCGGTAAAACTATAGGTCTTCTGAGAAAATTTGCTCAGGCGAATGAAGCGAACGGGAGGTACCGGAAACTACAATTCCCATCAGCCCAGGCTTGGCCATAATCCCTTGCGGTCTGTTGTCGCTACAGATCCAGTAATGCGGAAATGGAGTGTGCTGCTAGAAGCGGGGATCAAAAAGAGCTGGAAAACCCTAAAGCGGGTGTTGTCGCCGCGCGCGTACTGAATAGTGGTGTTGTCGCGCGAGTTCTTATCAGCTGTGTTGTCGCGCGCGTACTGTAAAGCGGGGACGGAGGGTGTGTCGCGTCGCGGGGGCACTTTTGATCATTTTGGAAGGGAACTTTCTATCCAAGACTATAAAGGGCATGTGCACTGCACTGGTTGAGCACTGTGTGTGCACGTGCCTGCAAGTTGGGGAATATGACTAATAATCAGTCATGGGGACTGCAGAAACACAGCACACTGTTCAGATTGATGCAGACATGAGACCTCTATCTTACTCATGGTTTGTCCTCTCAAGTGGGGGAAAGACAATGCACAACGTTACCCACTGCTGTCAACCTGGGCCAAGTCATATCTCTCTTAACCCAGAAACCTCAGTCCCAAATGAGAGGGTTTTTTTCTGTTGCAGGGGACATTGTAAATACCCAGAGATACCAGCTTTTACCAGATTATATTTATATGATAATTTTCCTTTAAACCCATCTCTATCTAAGTGAGTGAGTGATTAAATGTTGAATGTGATGAGTTTTCAACACTACTAAATTGAAACTTTATTTTTTTACATGGTTTAATATTTTTTTGTTATTAAAATTGAAGTTCCTGTTTCAAAGCTTACAGATAGATGGCTAATTTGTATGTCATTGACACTTTTGGCACTTTTTTGGAGTATTTTCATAAGTTTTGTTTTTTCCTGTAAATGATTCAATAAATACCGTACCGTGACATTCATACAGAGGTATTACCGTACCGTGAAATTCTGATACCGTTACATCCCTAGTAATCATTGTGATTTGTGAAAGTGCTATAGAAATAGAGTGAGTTGAGTTAACTGTATTGTTGCCTCCCTACTAAACACTACACCAGTCGTTTTGTTTAAAAGATGATTTGTGCACATTTTAAACCCTGATCTGTGCAATTTTGCTATTGTATGACAATGAACGGAAGGATTTATTTCTAAAAATAAACATCAACTCCGGCTCAATGCTTGAGATTGATGAACTACGCCTCTTGTAAAATTTGAGATTTAATTTATCTTTCCACCACGGTGAAGAAATTTCTATATGATGTCACTTCCTAGATGTAATATTTCAAGAATGTTTACATTTTAAAGCAATTAACAAATGTTGAACTGCACAAGTGTACTGCAGACTGTGTGTGTTCTCAGTATTTGTGTGTATGCGTAATGCGTATAATGACAAAGAAGGAGAACTATGAGGACATTAACCAGGTCTCCATTTTACAAAAAGCGTTTAAATCATGCAGAATATATGTTTATTAGAACGTAAAAATGAGCAGCTTCCAGTGAGGGTTGTGTTTTAGGCAATAGAAATAGAGTTTGTACAGTATAAAAACAATGGAAACCTATGGAATGTCCCCACAATCCACAAAAACAAATACGTGTGTGCTCTTACCATCCTCTGTGTATTTGGCCAGAGGCTGCTCCTCCTCTCCTGGTTGTGTCGGGATCCAAAGGCCCTTCAGGTGTCCAGGTAAATGACCCTCCAGACGCTCGAGTGACGGCGGAGGCTGACTGACGGCGGCCCATGTGTACAGCTGATCTTGCTGGAGACACACACAGACACACGGAGATCAGGACATCAGAGAGATACACACAGCAGGATCAAACAATCAACCTTTAACTTGTTATGTACTCTTCAGATTGACTTCTCTTTGGTTATGTTGGTGCTGTTTTTGCCTCATTGACTTCCATTATAAGCACATTTTTGTTATTGCAAAGCCATGACAGCATATAATCATGCATTGTTTATTGTTGGTGGTTTTCCCTGTTGGGAAGAGGGACAGTTTGCAATTTCTTTATTGTTGATGGTATGAGCGGATCTACAAAACAGATTCGCATTCATCAAACAGAGTGGATCGAGTCTCAAACTGGAGCACGCTGCAGTCACTGTCGGTAAATCAAGCTGCTAGTGAAGAGAGTAAAGCTGCAGACCTGGCCGAGGTCTAGCGTGCAGCTGTGGTCACTGAGCTCCTCCAGCGGGGTCTGTCTGTTTTCTCCACACCCACTGAGAAACTGCAGAACCTCCCAGAGTTCCACAGTCCCATCAGAGCCACGGCTGGCGGAGGACGAGCCCCCGGAGTCAGCCTGCATCCTCCGGGCCCACAGCACTGCGCGTGATCACAGCACACACATACACACACACATATAAAAATACTGGGTTTTTGTAACCGAGGCATGCAGTCAAATATGAACAAACCCAACCGTTGTCCTAAAGCTGAAAAACTGTTGGATTAGTCCATATATTAAAGCAAAGTTAGGTTAAGACAACCCATTATTTTTTAAAGCACATACATGCAGCTGACCGACTCGGATTATGACCACAGCAGACAAACACAAACACACACAGTGGGGAAAATAAGTATCGAACTCGACCACTTTTCTCAGAAAACGTATTTCTAAAGGTGTCGTTGACTTGAAATTTTTCCCGGATGTTGGTAACAACCAAAGAAATCCATATATATAAAGAAAACTAATCTAATTAGCTTACAAATGAAGTCATGTGTAATAAAATGAAATGATGCAGGGAGAAAGTATTGAGCACATAAAGAAAGGAAGGTGTATTTGAGCAGTGAAAGCCCAGACAGCAGCTGAAATCTCTCAGTAGTTCTTCAGCAAGCCTCTGCCCTTCCTCAGTGTAAATGAATATCAGCTGCTTCAGTCCAACATCTACATTAGCAGGAGGATGAAGATGAAACCAGGGTGGACATGTCAGCAAGACAATGATCTAAAACACAGCCGAGGAGACTCTTAGATGCTTTCAGAGAAAGAAAAATCAAGCTGTAGAATGGCCCAGCCAATCACCTGATCCGAATTCAATCAAGAATACAGAATAAAGCTCAGGTGTGACAGACGAGACCCACAGAAGTGTCAAGATTTCTACACTGTAGATGTCTGTGAGAAACTCACACCTGAGCAATGCATGAGGCTTCATTCTCCATGAGAGTCTTTAAGCTGACAGCACCAAAAAGCCGCTTGTATAAAATATTAAATGTTTCAGTAGTTCAGTTCTTTCTCCTTCTGTCATTCCAGTGTTTTGTTTTATTTTTACGTTTGTATTGTTTGGGTTTTTTACCAAAATCTGCTTCAATTCCATGTCAACAGCTTCTTTAGAATTTTTATTTCCAGGAAAAAAACACGCCAATGTGTTCAATACTTATTTCCACCACTGTATAGACCCACACACACACACACACACACACACACACACACACACACACACACACACACACACACACACACACACACACACACACACACAGTATGCTGGAACACACCAAGCTGTTTCCAAGAACAAGCACAGATGAAAACCAAGCTTGTGTCTTGTCCCGTCTTGACCAAAAAGCTATACGTGACGTAAACACACCAAAAGGACAGCAGTGGACTGAAACGAGTGTGTATTCTGTTGCTGTGTGCACATACAAAGTGCAAACAAAAGAAGAATTTATTACCATTTTCACAGTACTTGTTATTCACCATGGAGGAATTTGCTTGTGCAAATATGTCTGATAATCCAGCCTGATCTCACGAGGAAACGCAAGTATTTTCCGTTTTGTCAGTTCAGTGGCTAATTAGTGCAAATTCGAACTCGAGTTGAGTCGTACGAAAATGTACGATTTTAAAAAGGAGGCGTGGCACCCAACCCCGCCCCTAAACCCAACCGTCATTGGGTGATAAGCAAATCGTACTAAAATGTACAAATTGGATTATACGAATTAATTCGAATTAGCCTCTAAATCAAAAAGTTACGTATTGCCGTGAGATTGCGCTGGATAATCTGAGAATCCATATTAATTGCAAATACTTGAGAAATGTAGTAAAAACACCGCTGGCCACTTTGTGTCTTGACTTGAATTGTTTACTTGGTTTTGTCACTTCAGTTTTTGTTCTCGTGCTCTGATTTGCAGCTGAATAACCAATCAGATCGCTCTCTTTTGACCCTAATTCTATATGCTGAATCGGGCCAAATTGATCCAATGTGAGAATGAGACGACATGTAGATCACACCAAACACACTAGCACAAACAATACTGACCAACGGCTACCCTCAGCTTGGTATGTCCTGGCCTTAACACACACAAACACACAAACACACACACACACACAAACACACACACAAACACACACACACACACACACACACACACACACACACACACACACACACACACACACACACACACGTAGGCAACTGGCTCAGAACATGACTACAAATACACGCACACAAGCATACATCCAGCTCAGATTATGACCATGGCAGACTAGCACAAACACACACAATGACCACCTCAGAATATGACCACAGCAACCAAACACACTGGAACAGATCACGGCTACAGAGACACATACACACAGACGATACTGACAACAGCAGACAAATGCGCGCACACACACACACACACACACACACACACACACACACACACACACACACACACACACACACACACACGACCGACTAAGATTATGACCAAAGCAAACAAACACACACTCATCATACTAAGACTACAGCAGACAATGCACACATACCGGACTGAAAATATGACCTCAGAATCGTGTACACACACACACCCACACGCAGATGATCAAATCAGATTATGACCACACCATACACACACACACACACACACACAGATGAATGACTTCGGATCAGGACCACTGCAGACACACACAAATGCAGATGATCAAATCAGATCATGACCACACCATACACACACACACACACACACACACACACACACACACACACACACACAAACAAAAACACACACAGAGATGATCAAATCAGACCATGAACACTGCAGACACAGAGAGGACCAGCTCAAAATACACTGCAGATACAAACACGCACATACATAGAGGACCGGCTCAGATCATGAACACTGCAGACACGCACACACACATCCAAAGAGGACCGGTTCAGACCATAAACACTGCAGACACAAACACACAAAGATGTCTAGCTCAGATCATGACTAATGTGCGCGCACACACACACACACACACACACACACACACACACACACAAACAAACACACAAGCACACACACACACACACAGATGATGAGTCAGCAGCAGAAACACACATGTCAGGCAGTAGCAGCTCTGGGTCTGTGTCCTGCGCCTCCATGCTGGATCTGCTCATCCGCTTTATGACAGCGAGGACAGACGCACTGATGCAGTGCTGAGAACAGGCTCGTCATTCACCTCACAAGCCAATCACAGAGCCCAGATTTACATGAGCCCCGCCAACACTGTAAATAAGCCATGAAAATGCTGAACACACACTTCAGCGTCACTGAAGAGCTACACTGCAGCAAACGCGCGTGCACACACACACACACATCCTAAAATAAACACAGCTCCAGTGTAACTGTAAACAGCTGTTCAAGCATCAATAACACTGACGTCACCGGCTGACTGATTCACAAGTTCATTCAGACTCCAGATGATTTTAATTCGATACAGATTTAATCTGGGAGTTAAAACAGCAACACATCACATGATTCCAAACATTAGTGGCTGTTTCCCATTAAAGAAAAATAAAGTATGAATTTAAGATGTATTAGAATTAGCGGCTGCGCGATATTGGAAAAACCTGACATTGCAGTACTTAGTTTTTCTGCGATTTATATTGCAATATGAATATAATTTTACAAGATTAATATTAGGAAAGAATTCATAATTTTACATTGAGATTATTATTTTTTTATTATACAACTATATATACAAAAAACTAAATATGTAAATATATAGTTTGTATTATAAAACTTTATAATAATTATAATAATGATAACATTTTATTACCGGACTGTGTGCTCCAACTATAGGGGGAAATCACACTCCTCAGCCTCCCAGGGGAACGTCTATGCCAGGGTACTGGAGATTAGGATCCAGTCGATGGTTGAATTTAGGATTCAGGAGAAACTATTCATTTTTCGTTCGGGCCGTGGTACACTGGACTAGCTCTATACCCTCAGCAGGGTGCTCCAGGGAGTATGCCCAACCAGTCCACATGTGTTCTGTGGACTTGGAGAAGGCATTCGTCCAAGTCCCTAGTGGTATTATGTGGTGGGTGCTCGGGGAGTACAGGGTCAGAGGTGCTCTGTTAAGGGCAATCTCGTCCCTATATAAACAGACTAGGAGTCTGAAGTAGGCATTGCCGGCAAAAAGTCTGACTTCTTGTACTCTGGCAAGGCTGCCCCTTGTCACCAATTCTGTTCATAATTTCTGGGCTGGAGGGGGTCCGGTTCGGGACTACAGGATTTAATCTCTGTTATTCGCAGAGGATGTTGTTCTGTTGGCTTTATCAAACATGGACCTTCAGCTAGCACTGGGGCAGTTTGCTGCAGAGTGTGACGCGGCTGGGATGAGAATCAGCACCTCCAAGTCCGAGGCCATGGTGCTCCACCGGAAAAAGGTGGTTTGACAAATTCCAGGTTGGAGGAAAGTCCTTACACCAGGTGGAGGAGTTTAAGTATCTCGGGTTTTTGTTCACGAGTGAGGGAAGGATGGAGCGTGAGATTGACAGGCGGATCGATGCAGTGGCAGCAGTAATGCGGTCAATGTACCGGTCCGTTGTGGTGAAGAAGGAGCTGAGCCAAAAGGCAAAGCTTTTGATTTATCGGTTAATCTTTGTTCCTCCTCTCACCTATGGTCATGAGCTTTGGGTCATGACCGAAAGGACAAGATCCCGGATACAAGCGACCGAAATGAGTTTCCTTTGAAGGGTGGCAGGGTGCACTCTTATGGATAGGGTGAAGAGCTCTGACACTTGGGAGGAGCTCGTAGTAGAGCCGCTGTCAGCTGAGGTGACTCGCGCATCTGTTTCGAATGCCTCCTTAGGGAGGTGTTGCAGGCATGTCCCACCGGGAGGAGGCCTCAGGGAAGACCCAGGACATGCTGGGGGGACTATGTTTCTAGGCTGGCCTGGGAACGCCTCGGGATCCCCCCCAGAGGAGCTGGAGGAAGTGTCTGGGGCAGGGGTCACCAATCCTGGTCCTGGAGGGCCGGTGTCCCTGCAGGGTTTAGCTCCAACTTGCCTTAACACACCAGTCTGGATGTTTCAAGTACACCTAGAGAGAGCTTGATTAGCTTGTTCAGGTGTGTTTGATTAGGGTTGGAGCTAAAATCTGCAGGACATCGGCCCTCCAGGAACAAGATTGGTGACCCCTGGTCTGGGGAGAGGGAAATCTGAGGTCCTCTCCTAAGACTGCTGCCTCTGTGACCCAGCACCAGGAAAGCGGCACAAAATGAATGAATCAATGAATGAATAAAATTTTACAATAATTATTTTATTATTATATATATTTTTTATTGATGGCTAATTTTATAAATGTATTATTAATTATTTTAAAAAATTAATACTCATAAAACCTTTTAGTTAGATATAAAACTTTATAATAAATTGTGCACCCCTAGCTTTAATTACAAAACTATATGTACACAACAAACTAAATTGAAGCTGCAGCACCTCCTTTTCTCAATGTGGTATTACTCTGAGGGGGTTTACAGAATTTTGGCTGTACAGAATAAGCACTCTCATAAAACAAATTAAATCAAGTGTAAACTTTATTTTAGCTATGTGTAAAGTTCTCATTAAAAAAAAAACCAACATCAATCACAGCAAAAAATAAAGCATTTTAAAGTCAGAAACAAAATAGTCTTTCCAAAATAGAAAAAGTCAGTGCCCACTTATTTAAAGCACTTGAGAGCGATGCAAATCCTTATGATGTCCTGTGATTCCTCCGAAGAGAGGTGGTTGTTTGTAGGACAGCAGTCAAGTTGCCATGATTAAGTGAGATTGTTGCTCCCCTAGAAGTTGGTTAACTTGGCTTCTTCAGTGAGAAACAGCAAGCCAACATACGCACAGCAACGTAGAAACAGTCCTTAACTGAGCGATAACTTAAAGTTCTCAACCATTGGACTAAAGGTGAGTGATCCATGAAGTGGCCACTCTACCAAACACTCCTCCTTACTCTATGGTAAGTGACTTTTTATATAGGTACAAATCAAGCTAGTGCCCCTGGAGGTCGGAAGCAGTATTTATTTTTATGAATTTATATTTACATGTTGGTAAATATGGACATGATTCAAATGTGGCTGGATGTGAAACATGATATGATACAAATAATCATGGTAATTTAAGATGATAAACATGGTAATTGTGCATTTTCACACACACATTCATGTTTTTTACTGTTCTATATCAGAAATCATGCTTGTTGCACTAATTTATTACTGCCATTCATCACTAAGTGAACTACATACGCCTGCTTTATGAGCCAGTTTAAAACAGCATAATCATGAGTAAAAAAACTACAAAGTGTTTATAAAGTATTAAGCACTCTAGAAGACTAAAACCCATCAGGGAACTGCTAAAAAGAGAAATTCATAGAGTTTTGAGCACTGTAAAGCAGAGAGAATTCTCCATCCACTCTGGATGTCAATCACAGACTGCAGATCACCACCAGCAGATGGCGCTCTGACACTCTTTTTTTAGATGATACAGCGCCACAGCTAACCACATCCAATCACAAACAAGCAACAGATCACAAGACTCCAACCTCAGCCAATAAGAGGTCATCATGACTCTCATCTGTGCTCATTCATAACTCTGTTCTCATTTCTGGACTAAGGTTGTTCTGCGCATCCAACACTGCTGCTGTTGGAACGGGAGATTGGCATCATGGATGTGGAGCTGACAAATCTGCAGCAACTGCGTGATGCTATCATGTCAATATAGAGCAAAATCTGAGGAATATTTCCAGTAGCTTGCTAAATCTATATGACACAAAGGATTAAGGCAGTTCTGAATGCAAAAGGGGGTCTAACTCGGTACTCGTAAACTGTACCTAATAAAGTGGCCAGTGAGTGTAAATTGCAATATAGTATAGAATTAAAAGGGAGTTTGTTTTCCCCCAAGCCCAGAATTGGGGGAATTGTCATTTAATCACATCTTAAATGTAAATCTTTCATTTTAAATTTTAATTTCACTTCATTTCATGCATTGATTAATTATGAAGTGGTAATCAACATGCAAAAACACCAAAGCCAGATCATGCTACAGGCACAGACTCCAGAGTTTTATTCATACAAAAGCAATAATAATAATAATAATAGAAATAATACTAAAAGTAACAATATTATTGCCTAACTAGAAATTTTAATTGTTATGAAAGCAATACAATTCAAGTTTCAAGCACTTTACCTAAAATCTAAGCACTGTTCAAACCCTGAAAACACCAGACTAAAATTTCACAATTTTTAAGGATTTCCAGCACCCATATGAAGCCTGTACATTATTTAATTTTATTTTTTTTTGTGTGGCAAATTACATCATTGCATACACATATTCATCACATTTCATCAGATTGTTAATAGTATTATACTGTATAGTATTAAAATGATTGTTTTATGTTTGCCCAGAATTTAATTACTGTCATTTAATCTCATGAAGGTAATTTATTCACATCTTAAATTTATATTTGATTTCATTTCATGCATCGTTTACTCATAAAGTGGTAATCTTCATGCATTTTCCATGCACAAAAAACAACAACAGCCATATCAAGCTATAGGCACAGACTCCAGAGTTTTTGTTTTATACAAAAGCAAAAATAAAAGTTAATACTTTAATATGCTTTCATTTTTCTAGACTTACTGATCTCCCATGTATGTATACGTATGTGCACCTGTAACCAGTGTGTGTAAGTGAGCTGAACTGTTCTGTCTTGTTTTCAGTGTTTAAACATTCATTTATTTATTCGTTTGGTTACTTGTTTAACTGTTGTCACTGTATCATCACTATTTCGCAAGGATTTATTTCTTTATAAAAGTAAAAACTTCATATAAATAAAAACTAAAAACCAGCAGACAGAAGCACAGTGGCTCTCCAGAGATGCACGGATTCAGGAGTGTGTGAATAAAGTGATGGTGAACTCACATCGAATTGGGGAGCGAGGTGTCCGCTGCTGCTGTAGGTCTCTCTGAAGCAGTCGCTGAAGGGCAACAGGAGACCCATAGCTAGAATCTTGGAGCAGAGTTTCTCAGCCTCCTCCGGCTCACTGGAGTCCTGCTGCTGGAAGAAACGCTCCAACAGCGTCCGGCCTGAGAAAACACATACAAATCACTTACTAATAACACTTAAATAATATGAACCATTATAACAATGAAAGCAAATTCGAAATTTATATAATGCAATAAATGTGATTATGTTGCCAATTAGGGGCAGCATGGTGGCTCAGTGGTTAGCACTGTTGCCTCACAGCAAGAAGGTCGCTGCTTCAAGTCGTGTTCTCCCCGTGTTGGCGTGGGTTTCCTCCGGGTGCCCCGGTTTCCCCCAGTCCAAACACATGCGCTATAGGGTTAATTGATAAACTAAATTGGCCGTAGTGTATGACTGTGTGAATGAGTGTTTCCTAGTACTGAGTGGAAGGGCATCCACTGTGTAAAACATATGCTGGATGAGTTGGCAGTTCATTCCGCTGTGGTGAACCCTGATTCATAAAGGGACTAAGCCAAAAGAAAATGAATGAATGAATTATCACATTTAAAATTAATCACATTCTCTTCAATACTGCACAGACCTTAGATAAATATTAGAGCTGTGAACCTACACTAGTCTCACGGTTCGGTGCCATCGATTCGGTTCAATTCGATATTTCAGTGCATCAGTGCATTGACGGTGCTTTTCATACACTGTTTTATATTTTCTTTACAGCAGCAGTTCTTGTATTAAAATGTATGAATATATTTATAAACTATTTGTAATACAATTTTGTTATTTAATAGAGTCAGAAATATAATCTGTACCTTTAAACGAGCATTTAGCAAATAATATAAACAAATATAAATATCCAGCTCACTTTCTGATCCTTGTCAAGTTCTCTTACACCTCTTTGATCGGTCACACCCTCAACAAAAACGGTTGCGATTGGCTATTGCGCGCTGCGCTCTTTACAGATGAGTGATACTGATAAGCGGCAGGCGGCAGCAGCGATCACAGATAATGCATGATAGACACAGTGGAAAAAACTCTGCAGAGACGAGCTCGTTTCTTTATCCAGAAGTAACGCTGTAAAACAGCCGAGAGGAGAAGAAAAGTCTCGCCAGCAGGTCAAATGGGCCACTGTGTGTGTGTGTGTGTGTGTGTGTGTGTGTGTGAGAGAGAGAGAGAGAGAGAGAGAGAAAGGGAGTACTTTCATTCTCTCCATCTCTGTGAAATAGGGGCTTTTGCTGTCAATGTCAGTGAAAGACTGATCCAGCAAACACACACAGTGAAATTGTGCACAATTTATGAGTTTTAAGTAGTTAGAGTGTTGTAAATACTCGCGCTCGCCTCCTTCGCGACAGAGCGCATATGAGGTAAATGACGTCAATAATAACCGGTTATGGTTATTACTGAAGCGATACCGAATTGTCCGCGTCTGCAACGCGGTGCACCGAAGAAACGATTAATTTTGAAACCCCCAATAAATATTATATTTGTAAAGAAAAAAAAGTCAGCAGCTCACAGTGATTACAGCGATTTGACAGTGCATTTTAACCTCATCGACCAACTGCACAACAATAGAAGCTTATCGAACACTAGAAAGCTAAAAACACCTCTAATACACAAGCAAACCAATTTCTTAGAAAACTGTTTGACTGATTGACGAGTTTTCTGCATCACTACTGAACTCAATCAACAGCAATATGCACAATGCGTTATATGAGCTTATAGTCTGAACTTTTGAATCTGTTAGTTTCAAAACCGATGAACTTTGACACTGATATTGAACTGAACGACAAAACCAAAACCTGGGGCCTCATGCATCAACGCTGTGTACGCAAAAAAACTTTGCATACGCCAGATGTGTGTTTCTGGTGTGTGTTTGTTTTATTTCCATTGGCGACTCCTAGAGGCAATTATGTTCAAGTGCACACTACAATGTATCTGAGCTGTGCAATGGCAGCTGTATAGGATGGGATTATCCGCATGTCTAGCAGGTATATAAGGTTTCCATACCATGCAGTTGACCAGCCAAACATTAAAGCGCAATTTGCAGCGATCGCCGGTTTGCCCAATCTAATCGGAGCGATCGACTGCACGCACATTGCAATAAAGGCGCCATCTGAAGATGAATTTGCATACGTGAATCAGAAACATTTCCATTCAATAAATGTGCAAATAATATGTGATGCTCAAATGCGCTTAACATAATACACACACTTATTAATGACTCCTACTTGTCTTCCTCTTGATGAAAAGTAGGCAAAATCTGATATGTAGCAGGGGGAAAAAGAAGAATAAGTTCATCAGACGCTGGATACGAACCAAGTTCATAATCGAACATGTTTAAACATGTTGCCATGCACTTTACGAGCTACGCCACTCACACTGCTAAAGACACTACAAAATTGTACACTTTTACATCGGACTATTTTTTTTAAAGAGCCCATATTATACATGAAATAGGGTCATATCTTGGTTGTAAGGGTCTCCAACAACAGTCTAATATGCATGCAAGGTCAAAAAACACTTTCATGGTCTTATAATCTGCATTTATTTTTACCTAATTAATCCAGCGACTCCCGTATGAATCATCCAGTGATTCATTTGTTCCCAAACCCCTCCTTAGCGCGAATCTAATCTGCGCTGATTGGACCGATGACAGTCAGTTGCGATTGGTCGACTGCCTTAAGTCAGAGAGTAAAATGCACAACAGCTAATCAGCAATATAAAAGTAATCACAGTTCATACACGCTCGATAGTGTAAGGCGTGGATTTTAGCTGCCAGTGGGTCAATGTATATACAGTCGATGGACTTGAAAATTCAGACGACTGACTATTTTATTGAGCAAAAACTCCAAAAACTGTCGAGGAGATATCCAAGCTTGTCTCACTCTGCTCTATTCACAGACACAAACACACACACATTGCCATCGTCCGCGCACACAAACACAATAACAAACACAGACATCTAGTGACAACGCGCGCACACACACACACAAACACACACACATACCTCCAGACGACAGCGCACACACACACACACTACCCTCGTCCACGGAGCTCCGTAAACAAAGCAGCACGCGATAAGAGAATATAGCCAGTTAACCTGATACAGTAAATACATTTGCAAGCTAGAGTCAACGAGGCAACAACTTTAACCGCACGTACTTACACTTGAGAAATGGAGGAAGAAACTCATCCTGACGTCCATCAGTAAGTTACTCTTTACTGATCCTTCCTTTAACAAACTCAGATGATGTATTCTTTGTAGCATGTAGTTTCCAGAAGTTTCCAGTAGTTTCCAACTGCTTGGTTATAATGCTGAGGTTTCATCTTTGGGTAGAGACTCAATATATCCATCTGCAGTGTGACTTCAATCGACCGGCATGTTTGTGTGTGTGTGTGTGTGTGTGTGTGTGTGTGTGTGTGTGTGTGTGTGTGTGTGTGTGTGTGTGTGTGTTGTGGGTGTCTGTGTGTGTGTCTGGGTTTCTGCGTCAGAGGGCGGGGCCTCAGGTTTGAAATCTCCCGGGTTTGCGCGTGCACATGAATAACTTGGTTTCGTTCGTACGTCATGGCGAAACACCTAATGAATTGGTATCAAGGCGACTCGTTTGAAGCACTATGAGTCGACTCTTTTATAGATGAATCAACAGTTTTAAACACTGTACACTAACAGATTTAAGCCTTAGCTGGATACTTCACTTCACTTAGAGCTGTGTTACACACTACATGGAGGGGAATTTTCAAAAACCCATAATCTGGGCTCTTTAAATTCACTCACAGTGCGATGTTCAGACCCCACTGCGTTAACTGCGTCAGCTAAACTCTCCCACTTGATTTTCTTCATTTGTTATTAATTCCAGAGGACAAACTTGCAAATTTCTCCGTTCTACCTTCAAAAAGAGCACCTCCAATTCACCTTCTGTTCAAAGTTTCTCTTCTTGCTTGCTTTTGCCATTGCTTTTTCATTGGGTTTTGCCAAAGTAGAGTCATTAGCATATTCATACAGGGGAGGAGGCAGGGAGGGGTTTTGCACTCATGCATGTGCGCTCAGTTTCACGTTAATTCGGATGTACAAAAAGAATATGCGTGGGATTCAGCGTAAGCAGTGTTTAATACATCAGAATTTTTTACTGCGTACGCACATTTACAGCTTTGTACGTAGCAATGTTTAGTATGAATTCAATGCAAGTCTTCGTACATGAGGCCCCGGGTGCAGTGCAATCTGAACTGCATCTAATGCTTTTTAATGCGCTCACCTAACCCTAACTCTTACAGTGACGTCACTCGCTCCATTGAGTCTGACATTGCATCACTGAGAGATGCAGTCTCAGCTTGCATCATCAAGGCTGCATTCAGATACTACTGACTGCTGCTGAATACGTAATACAGTTTCTAATTTGAACATTGTGTGCATGTGCTTTAAAAAACAATGTGACAGTATAAATCAAGCTGCTTGTTTTTAATGAATCAGTCATGTTTATGTATAACGTCAGATATGAAAGAAGTGATCGGCAGCTCTAATGAGTCACATGACGGTCTCCAACGCTGCAATTGATCTGTCAAAGCAGCAACTCGGTGTTCAATACTGTCAGAGAGAGAGGGAGAGACGTCACTAATGGACAAGAGTCCTCAGGGTCTGATCAGCAAACGCCATCTGCTCCTGTGTGTGTGTGTGTGTGTGTGTGTGTGTGTGTGTGTGTGTGTGTGAGAAAGAGAGAGAGAGAGACAGTGAATGCGTGTGTGTGAGAATGAGTGATCAAATGTGAATGCATGAGACTGTGTTTGAAACAGCGAGAGTTAGCATGAATACGTGTGTGTGAAGGGGAGTGTGGATGTGTGTTTGTGAGAGACTGATTGTGTATGTGTGTGAATGATTGTGTGTGATTGCGCACTTGTGAGAGGAGAGAGAGAGAGAGAGGTGTGTTTGTGTATGTGAGAGACAGCGTGTGTGTGTGTGTGTGTGTGTGTGTGTGAGAAAGGGAGTGTACATTTACTGTATGAGACAGTGAGTGTGTGTCTGTGCGCTTGTGAGAGAGAGGGAGAGAGAGAAGTGTGTGTGTGTGTGTGTGTGTGTGTGTGTGTGTGTGTGTGTGTGTGTGTGTGTGTGTGAGAAAGAGAGCCCAATAATAAGTGTGAGTGTCTGAACGAGCAAGCATGAATGTGAGAGAATATGCTAATTTAAATGCGAGCGTGTGTGTGTGAGTGTGCGTGTGTGTGTGTGTGTGAGAGAGAGAGATGGAGGAGCAGGAGAAGAGAACGGATACTGATATTCTGCTCAGAGGAAGAAGGGAGATCATAAATGACGTCACTCTTGAAGACTGAGCAGATCTGAATGATGACTTGATTATATATTAGAGATGTTTCACAGCAGAGGCTGAATTAGTCTCCTGTTTGTTTTAGACTGCATCATTTAATGTATTGAAACCAGCGTATACAGTGCTGCAGAAATAAAGCTGAGTGACTTCAGTAAGAACGTCACAGTCACACACAGCTTGACAAACACAACCACAAGACTAATACTAGTGCTGAATGCTAGTGATGTGATGATCACAGGGAATTAAAGTAGAGTGTGTAGTTTGTGCAACTTAAGTGGTGTTTAAGAGGTGATTTAAGTTGCCGAATGTGACGAACGAGTGTTTTTGTCACACGAAACGTTGAAAGGTGTATGTTAAAGCCATTATAGTCTGTCAGATGTGGTTCAAGCGCGAGAGAAAAACGTTATCAAAGTTCACGTGTCTGCCGTCCGAAATACAGTGTGTGTTTCCCAGCTTGTCAGCTGTTAGCTCAGCGGCTCTTCAATACACACACGCACAACTTCACTGCATCATAGAGCAAACCAGATCACTGGCATGAAACTTAACAGGTATGCAAGTCATGCAATTTACAAAAATGACCAATAAAAGTCTGTTACTGATACTCCGCCGGCTGATTTGCATGTTGATTCTAATCGTGAGCCGTTTATGTTTCATGAAGTGTGTCGTATTTACCACGGTTTGTGTTTTTCTGTCATTTTGAGATGTCACTTTATTTTCACGTTGTGACACTTATTAAATCAATGTGTCAGTGGGACAGTACAGGCTACAAGTGTTTGTCAAACATTAAGGCAAATGACATTAGTTTGGGCTGGTCATATGTCTGAAAGAAAGAGGAAATGTTGACTTTAGTGATGATGAGGCTTCATTTAAATTAGGGATGTCCCGATACAACATTTTAACTTCCGATACGATAACGATATTGCAGCCATCAGTCCGATACCGATATAAATCCGATATCAGCACAAATTATGAATACTTTATTTTTACTTATTTTGTTGAGTCGAATGTATGAACGGCTAGATCAAACTGAGAACAAGTCAGCAACAGTAGATTTGTGATAAACCAGCCTGATCTCGTGAGAAAACGTAAGTATTTTACGTTTTGGCAGTTTAGTGGCTAATTCGTACAAATTCGTACGAGTTCAGATATAATAAAATTTAAGATTTTAAAAAGGAGGCGTGGCACCTAACCCCCCCCCCCCCCTAAACCCAACCGTCATTGGGGGATATGCAAATTGTACTAAAATGTACGAATTAGAACGAATTAGCCACTAAACGAAAAAGTTACGAATTGCCGTGAAATTGTGTTGGATAAACATATTGTGAACATTTATGCATTTACTTTAAATTAACTAATGTTAACAAATGGATGATTATGCATTTATTTAAATTAAAATTAACAAAAAAGGAGCCATATTGTAGTGTTAACAAACAATAGACATAAATAGAGCATTTTTAATTTCAATCAATATCTTCTGCTAATCAATATTATAGACCAGATTAATGTGGAAATGTTTGAAAAGTCCAAGTATTTGGTGCTGTGATGAAGAATCACTGCCAATACAACTATCTGAATAGTCTTAAAAGACACTCATAGTTAATATTAATAAAGTAAAACAAATATTCACTGAATTTTAAAGTATTGTGTTACACATCTAATTCCCCCTATGAAGAATCTCCATTGCAAATGAGCCAATCAATCACTAATGCATTAGTTGGTTGTTTGCATGCATCTACAACACCATTTTTCAAACACCTCTGAATCTCACACACTCTGAATGAGTTTAAAAACGTTATGTAATTGTACTTCAGCAGTGAATGAAAGTTCAGCGGGGGTCCAAACGGGAGTCAGAGCGACAGATTCATTCAGACCCAGAGCTGTTCATCATTGCTCACCAACACAAAGAGCTCTGGCAACTCCACACAGACTGAAAGAGACACAATATATTCACTGGACGGCCAAAACAACAGACTGGCTTTCACTCGCGGCTCTGTGGAAACTACAGCTCCATCACTGTACATTACTGTGTGCTGTTAATGGTGTCAGTGTGTGACATGATCAAGCCCAGCAGGCTTCCTTTCACTGCTCAGACACATGACCACAGCATTTCCAGCCTTCCCATAATGCCTCTCTACAGGACAGAGACTCCGAATGGAATACTAATGCACTGCATACTGAACTGAAGATGCTGCCTGCCATTTAACAATACATACTGTACATTTGACACAGCCGAAGGCAAATATATGAGCCCTCTCGTGCACTATTTTTTCTTTTTCAATTATTTCCCAAATGATGTTGAACAGTTTCAGGATATTTTTAAATGTTCACACAGTTTTTTATAGCAGTGCACAGTCCTGTGTCATGTTGTTAATATATGTTGTTTGATGTTGCACCTTGGTCCTGAAGGAACATTGTTTTGTTTTACTGTATATACTGCACTGTATATTGTTTAAATGACAAAAAAAAGCCAACTTGAACTTGAACTTATTAAAGTTCCAAATGGCAAAATTTCTTGTGCCTGAATACTTTGAACGCTGTCAGGGCTTAAAAACATGTGCAAATTAAAAACTTTTACTCCATTTTGATTGACTACATAATTATCATGTGTCTAGGATAGGCATGGGACGATAACCGTTTTCAAGGTATACCGTGGTTTGGAAAAGGTTTTAAAACCGCCCAAATTTTCAGCTATACCGTCCCTAAGGTATGAGTAATTTAACTTTTTTTTTTCTTTTTTTTTTCGGAAAACAGTATCTCCAGCAAAAAAAGATCTCCAAAGATGCCGTTTTAAATTCCAAAGAAACCAGTGTTTTTGAAATGAAGACAGAAGTCAGTGATTCGTTTGAATTGTTTAGCCTGACATGTTTACTGCTCCAAAATAGTTAAAATCTTTCACAAAATAAAATATATTGTGTTTAAATGAGAAAAACATTTTTGTTCTTTACTTATGCATTTAAAAAGAGCATATTTTAGAGCAGTCATCACAATACTATGATACCGTGAAACCAACACAATTCGTAACTTTTTGATTTAGTGGCTAATTCGTATGAATTCGTACAATCTAACTCGTACAATTTAGTATGATTTGCTCATCCCCCAATGACGATTGGGTTTAGGGGTGGGGTTAGGTGTCACGCCTCTTTTTTAAAATCGTACAATTTCATACGACTGAACTTGTACAAATTCGTACGAATTAGCCACTAAACTGACAAAACGTAAAATACTTACGTTTTCTAACGAGATTAGGCTGGTGAAACTGATATTTTTATCCAAGGATATCATACCGTCAGATTTTTATACTGGCCTATGCCCAATCCAGAACCAAGCCTGGATTGGCTAATCAGTGTCCCTAGCTGCCTACACTCTGAGCAGTCCCACTTATTCATTCATTTATTTATAAATTCATTTATTCGACCATAGCCTCAATCTTTTTATTAATTATTTTACCGCAACTCCACTCTTCTTATTTATTTTCTCGCAGCCCCAGGAGCAGAATGCAGCCTGCAGGTTAATGATGTCCAATAAAGAAATCTATGTCTAAGTCTGTTACTTAATTCCACTCAGAGATACATCAATTAAAATAAACAAAATATAACCTCAAATTTCAACCATCACAAATGCGGTAAAGAAAACTGTGCGACTCGCTGTCTGTTTTAAAGAGCGTACTACCGTCAGATTTGACAGGCGCAGTTCTTAACGAGCCCGCACACAATTTTTAACATACATATCCTCAATGCCAAATGCACAGAATATCCATCTGAACAACACATATGAACACTATAAATATTAAAAGCTGTAAAATAAAAAAATATATAATAAAACTATAAAAATATTCAAAGCTGAAATGCATTATATAACAGGAGTTATTAAATCCAAACACACAGGCTCCTACAGCATACATTCAGACATTGCAGTAAAAGACACGGTGATGTTTTAAAGAAGGAGATTTACCCTTTAATGTTCTCATATTGATGACAAATATTTGAAGTTTCAAAGCAGCTGTTTCCTTAAAAAAGCCATGATGGTGTCATTAGAAAATTCAACACATTTAATTTTAATCTTTATTTTATACTTGTACAGGGCTCGAAATTAACTTTCTTACTTGGTTGCACCGGTGCTCCCAATCTGAAATATTTAGGAGCACCAGAAAAAATTTAGGATCACCAACCAAAAATGAATGATGTATTTGACAAGTTGTATATTAAGGGATTTATTGTATTTGAAAACAACATCAATTGGGACTAACAAAACCCATAAACAACTATCTAACTAGTGCTGTGTGATGACTTATTATTTGTGCAATAATTCCAAAATGAATGTTGAATAATTATAAAATAATAATGATGATGATGATGACAGTAATACTAATAATGAATTATATTTCTCATCATCACGCTGCATTGAAAGTTGCTTTAATGTAAGTTATCTGCTATATAAAGTCCTGCTGTTACTTTATAAAATATAAACTGATGGTTTGCATCAAACACAAATGAAGCATTGCAGTAAGAAATATTTATTTTGTACTATTGTTTTTATATGCATGTCAATTTAATAAATAATAGTTATGCAACAAAACAAACTAAATATTATAATAAATCATTCAATTCAATGCTGAAAGCTGCAAAGCCGTCATCAGTAATTAAATAGAAAAATAATATACACCTCAATTACATTTTTCTGTGTTTGTGGAAAAGCATGCAAGTCAGCCGGACCAATATGAAGGGGGCAGAGCAGGATTCTCCTGATGACCACCGGCGCAATACTGTTCTTTGTTATAACCCGCATCAGTTTAAACTGAGTAAAGGCGAGCTTCTTTGGCGATGGTGTTTTAGCAGACATTTGCGCTGTTGCAGCCTGATCTCACGAGGAAACGTGAGAAAAAGTTAAGAATTTTCGTAAGATTGTGTTGGCTAAACACGCAGTGCATTCAGTGTACTTTTCACTCTTCAGCCGTTTGCATTCCCGCGGTCACAAAAGCTCCCTCCCTGTCATCTGACAGCGGAAAGTCTTGAGTGATTGACAGCTAATATGAACCAATATAGCGGCAGGGAAGACCAATTTTACCACGTTTTTAGAAAAAAAAAAAAAAACAGGTAGCACTACAACCATTATATGCAGTCGCACGAATGCTCCCAATATATATTATGAGGTCGCATAGCTTAAATTTTGGGCGCATATGCGACCAAAATGGTCGCAATTTCGAGCCCTGTTGTAGCTTTATTCATAGTTGATATTTTTTCATTTGAAGGTTTAGGTATTTATGAGCACTAACTCTTACAGAAAATAGATTCTGATACTGTAAAACATTATATTGTGTTAACTGTTTAAATAAATCTTCACCGTGAAGTACTGAATTGGAAATGATGTTAATTTAATAAAGTCAGTCGTGAACTGAAATGGGCCAGTCTAAGGTTTGAAACTCCAGGACTAATAAGGAGTCCCACTCTGGCCCTGTCCAGAACTGTTTCTCCTGGTCAACTATAATCAGAAGAACTCAACACTGCAGATCCTGCAATGTGACAATTGTGGATGTGCACATTGCGATATCAATGCTGAGACGATATATTGTGCTGGCATGCTTCAAAGAGAGTGTCATTTAGCTTAAACATTTTGTCAGTGATGCAAAGAATTGCAAGCTCATTTATGAATTAACTGTGCGTGTTTACATCAATCTTTAAATGTCTTAAAAGTTGCAATGGCATCGTTTATGAACATTAATATGACTTGATCAGAGCAGCATAGTGCAAATATTATTATAAAACTGACCTGTGAACACCTCCTGGAAGCTGCATGTTGATGCCCGAGTTGCAGACGCCCTCTGAGAAGCGCTGAGTGTCCGGTCGCTCCGCAGTGTTCCCTCCGAGCCACCATATTCCAGATAATCCGCAGAGCCTGTTGTCTTTGGAGGAAGCGTTCGGATCTCCTCGGTCCAGTCTGCTGAGCGGCTGATGGGGCCGGTGATGCTGTAGGAGCGCTGCCGCTTGACCCTCCGCCTTTCGGCACGGGCGAGAGTGACCGCATGCTCACGACGTGTGAAGAGTGGGCTGTGGGACGGGGACGGCCCGGGCGAGCAGGAGGGCGAGCTGAGCTGCCGCGTGGTGGTTTTGATGTAGGACGTGCTTATAGGCGGATACGGCTTCACCGAGGACTTCAGCAGCCGTGTAGCTAAAGGACTCTCCTGCTGTGACCACTGCGAGAACGACACGCTGCTTTTACGCCTCTGGATCTCTTCGGGCACTTCGATCGCGCTAACACACTCCAGGGAGCCCGCAGACCCTAAATGATCCTCTTCGGAGATGGTGTCGGCGCTAGGAGGAGCGTCCGGAGTCGAATCCTCCGGCTGCTGCTCCTCTACGGCCTCCACCGCACTTTCAAAGGATGCTGTGAGGTTGCTGGTGCTGGGTGTCATGGTAACGGCTGGAGGAGCAGGAGGAGGAGGAGGAGGAGGAGGGGGGTCTTTTGTGATGGTCTCAACAGCGACTGGAGCACAAAGGGCCTCATTTCTGCTTATAGTCGTCTCCTTGTCCTCTAGTGCACTAACGCAGCCGTTCTCAGCTTTAGGAATGGCCTCCAGCACTGTGAACGGCTCAGAGTCAGGCGTCGGGGTGTTTTTAGCATCACTGCCGGTGGTTTGTTTACCATTCCTCTCCCAAGGCAGCTCGACGGGAGAGGCGAGCATCACGCCCTGCTTCATCCGAATGGCTTGCTGAATGTCCGCCAGTAGATCCTCCTGCTCCGCAGCAGAGTGGAAGCTGTACATATCCGTATCGGATCCGGAGCTCCTGATTTTCTCCTCGTCTTCATTAGCATCCAGTGTAGCCTGTCTGCTGTCAGCCACCAGCCGAGGCCTCTCGCTCTCCACATCCAGCTCATCTCCGGAGAGATCCGGTGTTTTGTTGCACAGAGACGGAGCGCTGTCCAGCTCGTCATGCTGCGAGTCCAGAGCATCTTCTTTGGAGCCGCTTAATATTCCCTTCAGCTTATTCTGGTTCTTACGCTTCCGTATGTGAGGGAAAACGGAGGATCTGTCCGATTTGTTTTTCTTCTTCCCTCCCTCCCCCTTCCCGTGTGATTTCTTCCCCTTTTTCGCGCCCTCATAAGCTCCATTATCATCGGCCGCCGCTCCTGCGTCCCGCTTGAGCTTTGCGTCCTGATTGCCCATGATAAGCGGCGGCGGTTTCAAGCCATGGCTGCTGTGTGTGTGTCTGCGCCGGGGACTCCAGGACGAGCTCTCGCTGTCTGATGAAGATGACGATGATGATGCTGATGATAAAGACGAGGAGGAGAGCGGCGCACTGGAGCAGGCGGTGACGAAGGAGAGGTACAGCAGCTCGCTCTCGCTCTCTTCCTCTCTGCAGAAGGAGTGTGGCAGGGAGGGGCGTCGAGCCCCAGGGACATGCGCGAGTGTGTGTGTGTGCGGCTGCGGATCCTCCCTCTGCATGTGGGGGAGGCAGTACTTCTGTCGTCTGCCCAGACTCAGAGCCTCCAGCAGCTTCTGCCTGAAGCCTGGAGCCTCCAGCATCTGCACCGGCTGCATCTTCCTGCACACTCTCACACACACAAGCTGCAGGAGAGCACAAACACAACAACGCATTAAAGCTTTACAGTTAATGATTACGAATATGGCTGCTCGATTATGAGGAAAAAAAAATTATTTTTGGTCGTAATTGCAATGTTGATCATTTATAAATGAGTATCAGTGGGCCATAGGTCCAAAATGTTTATATATATATATATATATATATATATATATATATATATATATATATATATATATATATATATAAAATTAACATATATACATACATAAAGTTTATATATATATATATATATATATATATATATATATATATATATATATATATATATATATATATACACATGCAAAAAGTTTATATTTATTTATATATATATATATATATATATATATATATATATATATATATATATATATAAACTTTTTGCATGTATATATATGTTAATTTTATTTATATATATATATATATAAACTTTTTGCAAGAATATATATATGCTAATTATATATATATATATATATATATATATATATAAACTTTTTGCATGTATATATATGTTAATTTTATACACACACACACACACACACACACACACACACACACACACACACACACACACACACACACTGTTGAAGTCAGAATTATTAGGCCCCCCACCCCCCTGAATTATTAGACCCCTTGTTTTTTTTTTTTTTGCCAATTTCTGTTTATTGGAGAGAAGATTTTTTTCAGCACATTTCTCAACAATAGTTTTAATAACTCATCTCTAATAACTGATTAATTTTAGCTTTGCCATGATGACAGTAAATAATATTTGACTATATTCTTCATGAGGCTTAACTAAGTTAATTAGGTTACATTACTAGGCAGGTTAGGGTAATTAGACAAGTTATTGTATAAGGATGGTTTGTTCTGTAGACAGTCGGAACAAAAATTTGCTTAAAGGGGCTAATCATTTTGACCTTAAAATAGTTAATACACTATTAAAAACTGCTTTTATTCTAGCCGGGAAAAAAAACAAATAAGACTTTCTTTAGAAGAAAAAATATTATCAGACATACTGTGAAAATTTCCTTGCTCTGTTAAACATCATTTGGGAAATATAAAAAAAAATTTTAAATTAAAAGGGGGCAGATAATTCTGACTTCCACTGTATAATACCTGCTTTCCCCCCTGTAAATAAGGCAGTTTACACACCTGTACATTTCAAAGATCATTAAATTTTTAATAATGAGGCAGAATGGGACAAACTTAGCAAAAGTTCTTACAATTATGCAAAGGCATTTTGCTATTGTGTATTCAAAATGTGTCCATTTATTTTCAGTAAATATAAAACATCAAATACATTTTTAAACAATGCTTAAAAAAAGTCTATTTTTGTGTAAATGCACCCTTTTCATTTACAATAAAGAATAAAAACACTTTAACAAATCAAAAGTTCTATTTTTTGCTAAACATTTAACAACATTTATCACAAAAATGTTACAGAAACAGTCCTATCTACAGTAAAGCATTTTTTCTCTAATTTTCACACAATAAAAAGGGTATTCATTGAAAAAGTAAATTTAATTTACTTAATTTTAAAATAGAAATAGAATTATGCAAAAGTATGCAAAAGTATAGTAAAGAGATGCACAAATGTCTGATTCGTTTTACAATACTAAACTATCTGCATGAACACTTTGCATATGCAGGACTTTTGCCAGCTCACGTGTGTAGTGGAAAACAAACGCCAAAAGGTGCAGATATAAATCATGAAAATGTATTTATCAGAAAATGCTTACCAAACGTTCATTAAAATGCCTTCAATGTTTAGTTTACAATGCCTATAGATTTGTTTTACCAGTTGTTTTGCATTTCAAAACTTATGAGTTTCTTTAAACTTTTGCTTTTTAATTATGATTCATGTTTTAATATGGAAATTATTCATATAATCACTTTGCCTTTCCCGTCATATTTGTGTTAATAGATATTATAATAAAGGAGTTGTCCAACACTTATGTACCTTAATTAATTGTATCATAAAAAGTAGAGAACAGTATTATATGAGGTATTTTCTGTACCATGTAAGGTACGACTTTTACAAAGGTACTAAACTGTTCATCAAGGGTACATTATTTGTACTGAGCGTGTAGTTAGTGCTAATTACAAGTAAAATTTGATAGAAATTTGGTTTTCTTCGTTTGTGTTTAAGCCACATTAAGCTTTTTCCTTATAATGGACCTCAATGGGGGAGAAAACGTGGTGTTTTTCATTTTACTTATGACATTGAGACTCGTTCTTTTTAAAGTAGTTGGGGTAAAATTAAAAGTTGGACTCAAATTCGAGTTTCACTGGTTGATGTTTAGGTACATTAAGACACGTTAAGCGTTCTAGTAACTTATATCCCCCTGAATTCAAATCTAAAGGAAAACAAACTCTGATTAGAGACAAACTGTCTGTGAATTATACTGAATATAACATATACATTGTAAGTATTATAAATAAATAGCATTAAAGTAGTTAAATGTTATTAAAATTAACAAAATATCACAAAAACATCTACGAAAACATCCGCCGTGTAATCAAAACTGACTGAACTCGAACAGCAAAACCTGCCCGCAGAAAGACTGTAATGTTTATATTTTACTTCATACTACTCTATACAACATGTTATCACTTATTTATATTATTTTCTATGTATTATATACAAATATAAACGTAAATTAGTCTAATCTGTGTCGTTAACGTAAATCTGAGTAGGTAACCGTTGAGCTCAAACCTGAACAAATTCTGAATTTCCAATTTAAACCTCCTCAGAGCAGCTGTTGATCGTGTGTTTGTCGTTTTTACTTACTCATGAAACGCTGATGATCGTTTATTCGTCCTTCATGTCCGAGAGTGTGTTTGTGTGTTCGTCTTTCCCGCCAGCAGGTTAATGCGACACCTGTGTCTGTGCGTGTGTGTGTGTCGCCTGAGCGTAGGATTCCGCTGCGCTACTGACACCTGCAGGACATCACGTGCATTACACCAAAATACACTCCCTACCAGTGTTTTGTACATGAAAAAATACTTGGAAAAGGTATTTACTTACTAATTATGTCGTTAAAATATATATTAAATTAGGGTACTTTTATTACTATATCTAAAAAAAACATGTTATTACTCAAAGAATTTAATAACTTGACTCAATATTAATTCAAATCCCTATAAATCTCATTATAAATATTTTTTAAACCCGAGTGAAACATAAAAAACGTAAGCATTTTAATAACAAACATGTTAATTAGAAAATAAAATGAATGTTCAAAAGAGCAAAGTTAAACAATATTAGTATCAAAACAATGACACCACATATCATTTATTGTCACTAAATCAAATGAAATCGCTCCTGCGGTATGCGCGTGCACGATGATTAAAAGATCCCAGTGCGCGTCGTGTTAACCACATTAGTAACACAATTAATTATATTTCATTTATCCATTATACATTTCATGCAGTATGTGGTGAAACAGATGACAAAACATTTAATTCAGAAAATTAAGAATGCACAAAATGCTGCATTCATTAAAATCATTGTTGGTTGGTCAAAACAGACTGAATGAATATTAGTTTATTATTAATAAACCAGTGCCTATAGCTTATAGGCTATTTAAGTTCAGTAACATATTAACTATTTTTATGAGTGTGTTTTGGATGTCTGTTATTAGGTCTATTTTATAATAGCCTACCACCACCACCACCACCACTACTACTACTATACTACAACTACTACTACTACTAATAATAATAATTAATAATAATAATTATTTGATAATAATTCATTCATTCATTTTCTTGTCGGCTTAGTCCCTTTATTAATCCGGGGTCGCCACAGCGGAATGAACCACCTTGTTAATAATTATTAATAATAATTATTATTATGATTATTGCTGCTGCGTGTGTTATTATTAATGTTTTAAATGTCAAAACTCAAGTGTCTAATGAGGTCAACAGAAAATTTTATCAGTCCCCCATAATAATTATCCTCATAATTGTACGTGCTTGTGCATATTTTCTTTGTTCTCTGTTGTGGCTCCAAAATTACTAAACATTTTCATATTTTTCTGTTAGTTTCTGACTCCAAGTAAGTTCAATATGTTTTTAACATTTAGACTCTAATCAATGATATTCATTAGTATGTGCCACAATAAACACAAAATATCATATCATTAGAAGCAAAAATATTTAAATAAACGTGTATCTCATCATTTTCTGGTCTCCTGTTGTTCTATTTGATTGTCACAAAAATATGTAGGATCCTTTAAGTGCTGGCTTTTAAAATAGAGATCCACCAAGAACCATTTTATAAGTTTACAGATTTTAATCACTTTCTTTTTGGAATTTGATTTCCTCTTATAACATTCAAAGTGCGCAGAGGTCTTAGTGTAAGGAAACAGTGACTCACAACCTCAGTATTAAAAAAAAAAGGTGCTTGAAGGATCCCGATTGCAGCAAAAGTGCCCTGCAAACACTGTAAAGATGGTCAGTGGTTTCTACAGGAACCCCTTAATAAGAGAAAGAGCTTTGAAGCAAATACATTTTGAAGTTCATTGAGTACTCAACAGGGTATTAGAAGCACCTTTACTTTTTACAGTGTATCTTTAACTTAAAAAGTAAAGGATTTGTATGCTACAAATACCCCACATGTTCTATCAGTGTGATTACTTTTTTCTGCATTGTACATACGGATCGTAAATTAGATTTATATGTATTCCCCCAAACTTCAACACAATAACTCATATATACAGTGTAAGTCAGAATTATTCACCCCCTTTTGATTTTTTTTCTTTTTTAAATATTTCCCAAATGATGTTTAACAGAGCAAGGAAATGTTCACAGTATGTCTAATAATATTTTTTCTTCTGGAGAAAGTCTTATTTGTTTTATTTCGGCTAGAATAAAAGCAGTTTTACATTTTTTAAACACCATTTTTAGGTCTATATTATTATCCCCTTTAAGCTCATTTCTTTTTCGATAATCTACAAAACAAACCATCGTTATTAAATGACTTGCCTAATTACCCTAACCTGCCTAGTTCACCTTATTGACCTATAGTGAAGCCTTTAAATGTCACTTTAAGCTGTATAGAAGTGTCTTGAAGAATGTCTAGTAACATATTATTTACTGTCATCATGGCAAAGGCAAAATTAATCAGTTAGTAGAAATAAGTTTTTAAAACTATTATGCTTAGAAATGTGCTGAAACAATCTTCCCTCCATTAAACAGAAATTTGGGAACAAAATAAACAGGGGGATAATAATTCAGGGGGGCTAATAATTCTGACTTCAACTGTATATGGCAACAGAAGTGTGTTAAATAATACATACATTGATTTATTGTCCAGGATAAATCTGGCTTTTTACACTATTGCTACAGTTTTGACAAATTTTGATATCATATTGTTTATTTGCGGGTTTTAAACTAATTTTATGATTCATTACAACACCAAGAAACTTAATTGCATGTACTCTTTCTATAACTTCATTATCAATATGTAAATCTGTATTATGATTAATTTCCCAAATAATCCTCTCGAGGCAGGCATTGCAGATTTGCAACAGTTAAAAATCGACTACCTTATTACTACAGATACATATTTTATGAGGTTTTTTTTACTCAGAAGTACCTCTGCAGGACTTGGTTGTCCATTAGCAACAAACAGTTTCCCCACTTGCTCACCAGATGACACAAAAGACAAAATCTGTTTCATGGAGTACCACATGACAAAGTGACTTGGAAACATGACCTACTCAATGAGGATTTGAGATATTGGATTTGGATCCCATATTGTTTTTGTTGTTGTTCTGCCACAGAAAAGCAATTTGTTACATTGTTTGAAAAGTTGTATATAAAAAGTTATTGTTCATATCATATTCAGTCGTCAGTGTCTAATTACCACACTTTGACAATGTTGCAAATCTGCAACGTCCCAGAACGCCTTGCATGTGAAGGTCTCTCTCTAAAAAAAACAGTCAGGTTTTTATTGTACTACCCCATATGATAATTTTCCCCAAATATCAGATTTTTCCTGTTTCTAAAACTTAATTTGAGCAAAAGAGGGATAACATAACCTTTTCCCTTTTTTTCTTTTTACTTATATTTAATGACAATTTGTTTATGTCAAATCACACTTTCAATTTATTACAGTTTTTTACAATGGCTATGACACTTTTATCAATACATTTAACAAGTTTTCTAAACTCTTAACACAGTTAGCACAACATCCGTCTTCGTGGGCTATACAATTAACACATTTCTTGTTGTTTTGACACAAAATGCATCCAGTTAACACAAATTTAAAATGCTTTAACTTCTTTTACACACAAGCACAACCAAAAACAAAACAATGTAATTTTACTGTCAAATTTACAAATGCTTTAACACAGTATGTCAGAACAGATAACACCATGTTCTAAACAGAAATTATATAGGATAAAGTCACAGTGAACAGCTGTTCTAATTGTGAATTGAAACACAAATATATTCCCTGTATTTTATTCAATTGCCAATGAGAAACATCATATTGTGGTTATATAAATAAATAAATAAATAAATGTGTGTGTGTGTGTGTGTGTGTGTGTGTGTGTGTGTGTGTGTATATATATATATATATAAATATATATATATATATTTCTTTATTTACTTATTTATTTATATAACCGCAATATGCTATTTCTCATTGGCAACTGAAAAAAAAAAAAAAAAAAAAAAAAAAAAATATATATATATATATATATATATATATATATATATATTTTTTTTTTTTTTTTTTTTTTTTCAGTTGCCAATGAGAAATAGCATATTGCGGTTATATAAATAAATAAGTAAATAAAGAAATATATATATATATATAACCACGATATGAGTCTCTCATATATATATATATATATATATATATATATATATATATATATATATATATATATATATATATATATATATATATATATATATATATATATATATATATATATGACAGCTGATTCCCATCTAGAAAGCACACTCATGTCTTGTTTTGGTTTTTCCAATCACATGATCATATGTTCTAATAGACGACTCTTGAGGTTTTTGAAAGGAACATCAAAGAACTCTGTCACCAATTATGCAATACAGTCATCACTGTACTATACAAAGTGTTTTGCAGTAAACTACTCTTTAAACCTGGAGTTCATTAGTACATACAGTACATATACAGTACAGCATTTGCATACACTGTGTCTAATTACTTTCAGAGAGTCATGAAGTTAGAGGCCAATCAAGTACCACATGAAATTTTCAATGTTGACAAGGCTGGGGATGTCGCCGTAGGAAAAACATAATAGGCCAAAGGGCCACAGTTACCGTGCCGGGCCAAAGAAGATATCAAGTATAATGTTAATGAGAACATGTGGCAAAAGACCGGGCAGAATAGAAGATCACTTTGTTATTTTATTATAATTGTGGTGCTTTTTCTGTTTGCAGTGATGTCCTTCTGCAAAAAAGTCTGTACTGCAGAAATTCTGTGTCTGTATTTTTCTTTTTTTTTACATAAACTGTAAATTTTTATAAAGCAATTTTTTCTTCGTTTTGTATAGAATTTTTGCCGTAAACGAAAGAAAATGCATGCATTTACTTAACCCAACAAAACAAAACTGTAACGAGACTTCAAATATAAGAGCAGAGCTGAAACATAAACTAATGCAGTTTCTGTAATGTCAGCTGATGATAGTGTTTTTATTGTCAGTGTGTTCTGATTGACTGAATGTTTATGTTGGAAGAGAACATGTGTTTGTGTTTTGAACAATAATTTCATTTTGAAACATGATTGTAGTGTTTTGTTAGACATGGTGTAGTGTGTTCGTTTATTATTGTATTTTGAAAATTAGTTTAGAGGTTTAGTTTATAATGTTTGATTTTGAGCGTAAAATTAACCGTTTTGCCAATTGTGTGTTTTAGGTGTGTTGCTGCGTAAAGAGTTTAGCAAACTTGTTAAATGTATTGAAAAAAGTGTCATAGCCATTGTAAAAAACTGTAATTTCTGTTTTAATCAACTCCATAGGCTTTTGATAAATTATCCCCAGAACAAAAGATACTTGTATCATCTGCAAATAAAATAAACCTAAACAACTCTGACATATAACAGATTATAATTATTATTAATGTAAATTATAAACAATATTGGACCTAAAACTGATCCTTGTGGTAGGCCACAATTTATGTAAGAAGATTTATGATGGCCAATTTCCATGAATTGTTGCCTATATTTTTTAAATAACTGTTTATCCAGTTTTAACAATCTAGTTATTTCCTTTATCTGATATAACTATCACACATGCACAAAGTAAAACATGTCCCATTATTATTTAATATAAGATAACAATCCCATGCCTGTTTTGTTTCATTTTATTTTATATACATTTCAATGCATGTGAACAATGTCGTCAAAAGAAGGACATCCGTGTAAAACAGTTCAAAGAAAGAAAAAAAAACATATTAAATATTCAGTACCTCATACAAAATACAAGCACAAAAACACCGTTGGCTTTACTGATCAAACATCTCAGTCTAGACAAAACTCTGTACATCAGTTATGATCAATCACTCTCAGTGCTAATCAATAATCAATACTGAAGAAAAGTCAATAGCGAAGAGAGAAACGGTGTATTTAGAAAGAGAGTATGTGTCCTTTCAGACCTCAATATGAATCACAGTTTCAGCAAAACTTGTATGTATGTACACATTGTTTGTTCCTCAAGGGTTTTCAGAGTCTCAGTCTGGCCACTAGAGGGAGGCATCGCTGTACATTTGATCATGTTTTGCTCAGTAAATTCATTTTTTCATGTGACCTGATCTCTGATTTCCCCAAACATGCAGTATTTTTTGTTCACAGACAGACATGGGCAGAAATCTGTGAGAAATCCAAGAGGAAAATCCCCAGAGCTCTGTGTTTATTTCTCTCCATTAATGAGGGCACACTGTCATCTAAACATGTTAAAACACTGCCGCTTATTTCTGTCATGTTAGCATCTCTGCTGAACACTGAACTCCATTTATCTGACACTCATAAATGCATAGAACACAATTACCAAATCTCACAGAGGAAAGAGGAATTCATTATATCATTACATGATCACTTTACGCCTACATGTTGCCTTCCTAGGCTTTTTTTTGTGTGTAATTGGTGCAGACGCTCCTCCTGGATCTGCCTGAAATTGTTTTGCATTAATTTTCCCTCTGAAACTGATGTGATGACGAGGTTAAAGAACAGCAGCAGTCATGCAGCGAGGTCACGACCTTAGAGGTCAAAAGGTCAAGTGCACAGCGCAAGACTGAAGCCCATTCTCATGCTAATGGAGTATTGAAAATGGTATTTCTGAATGGTGTATTTATGGCTGTACAAATGTTAAAGTCACAGTTTAACCAAAGATGAAAATGATGTGATCCTTTTCTCATAACCGACATGTTAAAAGGCTGAGTTTCTGTCTTCTGTTGAACACAAAGGTAGATACACTGAAGAATGCTGGAGGAAAAAAGTCAGTGGCTGTTTTACCCCCAACATAAATCAGAATATTGTGTTATTTATCCATTAGAAGGAAGAAATTCACTTGATGAGGTAATTGTCATTTGTGAATGAACTGCCACTTTAATGAAACTTTACGATTTGTCTTTAACGTTGACATAACTTTGCCAGAACAAAGACAAAGTGACAAAATCATCGTCTAAACAATTTATGAATCAAAATTCGTCAATGACTTTCTTTTACAAACATTCTGCAGGATATCTTCCTGTGTTAACAGAAGAAAGAACGGTAACACTTTATTTTGATGGTCTATTTGAGTGTTAGGGCCCTATCATACACCCGGCGCAATGTGGCGCAAGGCGCGTCGCGATTGTTGTTTGCTAGTTTCAGCTTGGCGCAAGAGTCGTTTTGAACTGTCCCTTCACTGAAGCTTAAATCATTCCCTAAACTACATTTTTAGAATGTACTCACACCAAAAAGTTATGAAACCAAAATTACTGGTATTTTCTGAACATTCAAAAAAAAAAAAAAAAAAAAAAAAAAAAAAAAAAAATATATATATATATATATATATATATATATATATATATATATATATATATATATATATATATATATATCAGAGGTTGCATTAGACTTTCCCATTGTCCGTCATTTTGACAGAGTGGGTTGTAAAATTTCCGTCAAAACCTATAATTCGTCGTTATTTAATTTGCATATTTTCAAATAACTTTTTTCATTCATATTTTAATAATGAACTTGCACGACAAGCATATAGTCTAATTTATCCATTTATTTATTTGACAAATGAATTAAAACTCCGATCTGCCCTAACTCATATCTTCCTCCTGCGTCGACCTGAACTGGGTGCTTGCCTGTGCGTAATCAAACGCATCAAGGGAGACTGATGCAGAGGCAGTTGTCATTAAATTCTGTGTCTTTGCCTCGGAAAGTCGACTTCTCGTGACCAAAAACCAGAATTACTAGCGCCACTTCAGTCAGCGTTTTGTAGTCAGGAAACATCTCTCCTAAGGCTGTGATCAGAACTAAGCTTGCTGGATTCTCTGTATGTGGGATTTCTCGATCCTGCACTAGTTTCACTGGGAAAACAATGCACTCCAAAGCACCTGACCTCCTTGGTTGGCTCGTAAAAGTTGTTTGTTCTTTATCGTCCACTGCATCACTTCCTCTTTTTTCACCATTATTATTAATATCACAACTATTTTGCCGTTTAAAAAATCTTCTGATACTCAGCTGCTGTGACATTTTTGCAACTGTACGCAGCGGTGACAAAGAGGAGACAAAACAAGAGCAATCGCCATCTGCTGGACAGGAGTGGGAATTACAGTAGTTACACATTACAAAAGATCACCCTCAGCATATATATATATATATATATATATATATATATATATATATATATATATATATATATATATATATATATATATATATATATATATATATAAAATTTTAAATGCAAAAATTGTCAGGAATGTTGGAAATTAGCAGCAGTCACTGACTTTAATTTTTGCATCTATAGATGTCAACATTCTTCAGCTTTTTGTCCAACAGAGGCAAAACAAAGCAAAGGTTATTATCAATTTAACTGAAGCTTAAATCTGACATATTGAACCTATTGTGTGTTTCAGCTATTATATCAGAGGAGATGATTCTGCATATGCAGGACGGTTTGCGTTTATTTCTCCACTGATCTTGTGAGATTGAGATTGAGGAGACGTGGGCAGAGGGGATTTTTGGCTGTCTGTTTTGCTCACACTCATTTCACTGGCTCATTTCTGCTCTCAGGGGTTTAAAACTAGAGAGAAATGATGAGCTGCAGTGTGGGACTCGACAAATCCAGCCAAATCTATATCTGAAATAAAAAAAAAACCTGTTTCTACATTTCCTTACTTAAAAGAAAACAACAAATGCTGGATTTTCTGCTGCAGACCGAACAGCTAAGGGTTGCGGTTGGAAGGGCATCCGCTGCGTAAAAACCAGCTGGATAAGTTGGCGGTTCATTCCACTGTGGCGACCCCGGATTAATAAAGGGACTACGCTGACAAGAAAATTAATGAATTAATGAATATCTAAACATTTGAAAGTCATTTCATTATATTTAATTAAAAAGCAAATAAGATATTAACGGGATAGTTTACCCAGATGTGAAAATTTACTTACCCTCAAGGGGTTCCAAACCTGTTTGTTTTTGTATTCTGTTGCACGCAAAAGAAGACAATTTGAAGAATGTTGGAGACTGGTAATTATTGACTTCCATGGTATTTCCTATAATGGATGTCAATGGTTACCGGTTTCCAACTTTCTTCAAGATATCTTCTTTTGTGTTCAACAGAATAAAGAAACTTATAAAGGATTTTAACCACTTGAGTGTAAGTGAACAGCAAATACTCATAAAAAAAACAGCAAAAAATGACTTTTGTACCTTTAAGTTACTGTGAGGTACACATTTGTACTTTTTAAGTATTAAAGGTGCAGTAGCTGATTGTCTTCAGAAGCATTGTTTGTTGTGCTGGTTGAAAGTCTCTTCACAGTCTAATAGTGATGATTACAGTAAATAATCTAAATGTATTTATATGTATTTTTATATTTGGGTAAGGCATAAAACTAGAAAATGTTCATCCAATAAAATAGAGTCGGGCTGATATCTCTCATAATTACGATAAGCAGCCCAATGTGTTTGTCTGGAAATGCAGATTTCAACAACTGCGCAGCCATATGTACGCTGCTCCGCCGACCGCCACGCGTTCACGAGAGAGAGAGAGAGCACTTGCGTGATCGGTAAAAACCTGCTGAATCAAAACTTTAAAAAAATCTGAATCCATATTGGAGATACCTTTGCACGCTGGAGAAAGGATGACAGAATGGCTGAAGGATTTCTCTAATGTTCAGTTATAAAACTGTTCTAGCTTCATGCAAAGCTGAGGTAACATTGGATGTTGTTATTACAAATGGGTTATATCTCCACAGAAGTGTTGTTCAGCCATTAAAATATTTAGACGAAAGATTGATAAGACTATTTTCAGTTTAAGGGACCTTTTACAGCATTGATGATGTTGATTTTAATTAGTTTAACAACAAAACACAAGTAAATAGCACTATTCCGCCTAGTCTCTCCCTATATTGTTTACCATGCAACTCTAAATATTCGCTCTGAAATCACATGGGCGACGCAGAGGCGCAGTAGGTAGTGCTGTCGCCTCACAGCAAGAAGGTCGCTGGGTCGCTGATTTGAGCCTCGGCTCAGTTGGCGTTTCTGTGTGGAGTTTGCATGTTCTCCCTGCGTTTGTGGGTTTCCTCCGGGTGCTCCGGTTTCCCCCACAGTCCAAAGACATGCGGTGCAGGTGAATTGGGTAGGCTAAATTGTCCGTAGTGTATGAGTGTGTGTGTGAATGTGTGTGTGGATGTTTCCCAGAGATGGGTTGCGGCTGGAAGGGCATCCGCTGCGTAAAAACTTGCTGGATAAGTTGACGGTTCATTCCGCTGTGGCGACCCCGGATTAATAAAGGGACTAAGCCTATAAGAAAATGAATGAATGAATGAATGAATGAAATCGCAGGTCAGTTTGGCTTGCACGCTGCCAGACAAGCATTAGTCACTTTTAACACATGAGAGAGGGTTCTTTTAAGGTGCTCGTGCTTCAGGAGGTGTGGCTCTAGACAGTGATTCAGAGATTTATGCTAAGCTGTAAGCATTGTGGAAGATCATCTACTGCACCTTGAGGAAAGCTGGCACCCATTGACTTACATAGAAAAAAAAAATGAAGGTCAATGAGCTCTATTTTGATGGTCTATGCGCAAAGCACAAAACACAGGGCGCAAACAGTTTAAAGGCATGTCAGAATGCATTTTTCAAATTTAAGGACGGAAAAATCTGCTTTGCGCTGTGGCGCATGGTCTAACAGGGTTGAGCTTATTCTCTTAATGAGTTATAGGTGTGTTTTGAGAATAAACCAATCAGAGTCTCATCTGCATTTGCTATTTACATGACGTAAAGTAACTGTAAGTGGAAAAACTGAGCATTTCACCAGCAAGAAAACAGTTAAACAGCATCTGCAGCGTGAGAATGAGAGATAAATGATCTGCTTTCACTTTCACTCTGGTGGATAGGGAAACCTTTACACACAAACATCAATTAGTCTATAAATAAATAATTTTGTTTGTTAAGTGCAAATATTCATTTCAAAACTATTTCTAAATTCAGTTCTAATTTCCAGCAAACGAATAAATGAACAACAATAACGAAGTGTGCTCAAAAACCTGAGTTATATCCTAAAACACATGCTGAGCCCCATATGGTCTAAAACCTGACAGGTGGACAAATCTAAGCTTGTTTTTAATAAAACAAATATAAATATGGATATAATAAATAATACTGCTAATAATAATAACATTATACAAAAGCAAATTGTTATGAATGAACTGAAAAAGCCTCCCGAGATGAAGAAGACATGAAAGCAGTGATTTTTTATATTTATGTAGGCTAGAAAATAATATGTTTTGTAATATTTTAATCCTTTATATTTATATCCTATATCTATTCTTATTATATCCTATATATATCCTTAATATTTAAATTTTATTTATTTCATATGTAAAGATATTTGCCTATTGCTCTCTTGTGTGTATTAAGCAGTGTGTAAGCGAGGCGCAACTCTGCGCTGGAGTTTAGACCGGCTTTGTTTTGGTCTATTGAAAAATTCTATTATAGTTTCTCAAAATAGCAACGCGCCAGCAGTGCGCCTCAGAACACCTTCCTTTTTAGAGCAGAACGCCTATAGACGCACATATGAGCGCTAATGCATTTGCTATTTAAACAGTGTGGTGCAAAACCTCAAAACAACTCTTGCGTTGAGCTGAAATTAGCAAACAACTATTGCGTCACAGCTTGCGCCACATTGCGCCGATTGTATGAGAGGGCCTAATGTGTGCCAGTAACCAGCATTTTTCAAAATATCTTCTTTTTTTTGAGTTTAACAGAGGAAAGAAACTCAGATATATGAATTTTCATTTGTGGTTGAACTGTCCCTATAAACTAATCCAAACGCACTAAATATAACACAAAGAGACGAAAAGTTGCAAGAAAGGCCTGAACACTATTAAAACAGCAGATCACAACAGAGATAAAAAGCACACAACATGAGCTGTGCTTTCCCGATCCCGTCTGCGTAATGATCAAGCTCACGTTGTGAACAAAATGTTTGCGTTCCTCAGAAAAGCGGTGGGGATTTTACATCATGTTTTGATATCTGTTGTCCTTTTTTTATGTTTCCTGCTAACACTTTGCCAAGGTTATGAACACATGTTTTAGTGTCAGAACATTCAGATGATGTTTAATAGTAACATTCACTTGACAAAAGCCAAGGACAAGCAGAGAACATTCAGAACATTTATATTATGTGCAGTTTTATTGCAACTTTTGTCCCTATTTAGTCAAAACATAATTCATTTTTATGTCCATTATAAATTAGATTGAATGAGAAACTGGATAAAGTGACTAATATCGAGCCCTTAAAGGATTAGTTCACTTACAGAGTAAAAGAAATAAAATACTGATGATTAACTCAGCCATCAAGATTTATTTCTGTCTTATATTTAGTATTAAATAAATCTAGATTCTGTGGTGCTCAGTGTTATGCTCTGAATGATCCCAGGAGTCTTACCTATGAACAATATTCAATATCTACTTCATTGCACTGTTCATTCATTAAGTGAGCGAATTAAATAAATCAAAATTAAATGGAAAATTTAATGAATGCAATGCAGCGGTAAGCAGTAAACAGTAACAGTGAAAAATCACTTGGTTAAAGGTGCAGTATGTAAGTTTGACACCCAGTGGTTGAACTAGGTATTGCATGCCTAGTTCAAAACATGCAAGAGCAGGTTGCCAGATTGATGACACCAACAAGGGCGGATTTAAACCGTGTTTTAAATAAAAACAAACAAACAAACAAACAAAACATCTGAAATTGAACTTTAGAACTGATACTCAGTGCAAACCAACACATATAAGTGATTCAGCATCTACATTTAATAATGTTAAAGAGGTTTAATATGCATTAATTAGATTATAAACGTTACCATTTTGTTGGAGTGCAGCGAGTGCACTATTCTGTGCTTCTGCATGGCTGTATTTACATTTTGTGTTGTGTTTCGTCTGGTGCGAACAGCCAAATTGCTTATGACTGCAAATCTCAGTGGTTATCTTAGGGCACAGGGCTTCAATGTAACTTACTCACCTAATGTTTACCTTTGTAATATTTATATTATTTGCTAATTATTAACCACCTCATGTGGAACTCTGAATCTGCGTCTCATTTCGTCTGCTATTGTCCACCGGAGGTCGCATTTTCGGTCGTGGACGCATGCTTTAAGAGCCATCATGACTGAATGAATCACACCAAGGCAACTCGGGGTGCTGAAATATAATTGGCTTAACTGGCAGTGGGCGGGTTATTTGACCAAAACAGAGACAGCTGTTCCAGCACGTAATGCACATGTTCAAATTAGAATATCTGACTTCAGCATTGTCTTTCAGATAAACAAGAATGTTCACTGAGCATGCTTCTGGAATATCTGCAAACATACACTCTCAGAAATAAAGGTACGCGAGCAGTCACTGGGGTCTTACCTTTTTAAAAGGTACACATTTGTACTTAAAGAGTCCATACTGGTACGTCAAAAGTATAAAATAGTACCTAAAAGTTTTAAGAGGAACACTTTTGTACTGTTAGGTACTAATATGTACCCTTCAGGTATAAATATAGACCTTTAAGGTACAAATTTGTACCTTTTGAAAAGTTACCACCCCAGTGCCAGCTTGCGTATCTTTATTTTTGAGTGTATTATGGTATTGTTATGATGCAGAAGAGTCAAAAACATACATGCAGCACCTTCAGTTTTTATAATTTTGACTACATTTTTGGTCTCATATTTATTGGCTATTTATTTATTAGACGAGCGGATCAGAGCGAGCACATTCAGTATTAACGTTTCTGTGTGTGTCACACGAAAGGCAACCGATTTCCCTCTTATTTTTGTTAATAAAGTAAACACAGAGTCTTTCAACGAAAGGTCAGAGAGGTTTTAGATTTAATTAAAAATATCTTAATTTGTGTTTCGAAGATGAAAAAACTGTACAAAAGCACGCACATCTCTCTTGATTGGGTGCTCAGCCAAAACCGCAAAAAGTGCAAATTAAATGTTAATCAAAGGCGGCAACACCAAGGCTCTAAAAATACAAATTTTATTAAATTAAAAAGGCTGACACAGAGCGTGTAACGTTTCGAGCCACCCGGCTCTTCATCAGACAATGTTCATCACAATCAGGTGCTCCTTTTAATACACTTCCGGATCACATGATCTCCTCTCGCATATATGCCAACATATACATACATGCATATGTATACATGCACAATCATTCATATATACATATACAGTACATACACGTATACACATTCACATATAGTCTATAGCTTTAATATTTTAAATCAAATTACAAAAGATATATATAAATACATAAATAAACTATAATATTACATCACAAAATGTAATATTATAGTTTATTTATGTATTTATATATATATATATATATATATATATATATATATATATATATATATATATATATATATATATATATATTATATATTATTATATATATTATATATATTATTTATTATGTATTTATATATATCACAAAATGTAATATTATAGTTTATTTATGTATTTATATATATTTTTATATATATATATATAATATATATTATATATTATATATATTATTATATATATTATATATATTATTTTTATGTATTTATATATATCACAAAATGTAATATTATAGTTTATTTATTCATTCATTTATGTATTCATGTCTATGTACTGTATATGTATATAAGAATGATTGTGCATGTATACATATGCATGTATGTATATGTTGGCATTTATGCGAGAGGAGATCATGTGATCCGGAAGTGTATAAAAAGGAGCACCTGGTTGTGATGAACATTGTCTGATGAAGAGCCGGGTGGCTCGAAACGTTACACGCTCTGTGTCAGCCTTTTTAATTTAATAAAATTTGTATTTTTGGATCCTTGGTGTTGCCGCCTTTGATTAACATTTTGTTTTAAAGATGAACAAAATACGGCCACACATTATTTTGATGGTCCGATTGTTGAATTTAAGATACATTGCAACTAATTCTCATTGGATAATAAGTAGACTGTTAGGTTGGGGTTGGGGTTAGTGTGAGTTGACATGTAGTTGCAAAGTTTCTTATAGTCAGTGAACTGGAGGAGCAGAATCAGCAGATATTAAGCAGACAGTCGTCTAATACTCTAATGGACCCTCAAAATAAAGTGTTACGCAAAATACTTACTAATTTGGAATGAAAACAGAGTGAGTAACGAATGAGTTTTCATTTTTTTGGGTGAACTATCCCTTTAAATACTTGAAATAATACTCAGCAGGCTGTCACCAGCACAGAAACGATCAGGTCCGGTCTGATGAGGTTTATATGTACAGAGTCAGTGAGGTGCTTGATTAATACTGTACAAACACAGCAGCCCTTCTGAAAAACACACACACAGCCTTCATCTCCATATAGATATCTGATATATGGAAATATTTATGCAAATTACATATGTGAGGTACAAGTCCATATCTGGATTTCACATACATGAAATATGTGTCATAAATGAAACTTATCGTTTAAAATAATGCAAAAACTGCTGCTTAAATATATTTTTTCAACTATTGGAAATACAGATTTGTATATGCAGTATATAAAGTCAAAATCAATAGCACTCCTGTATTTTTTTCTTTTTTTTTCTCTCAAATATTTCCCAAATGATGTTTAACAGAGCAGATTTCTATTAGGCCCACTGATAAAGGGCCAACTTTACAGCAGAAAAAAGGTGTTTACAGCCTGGTACAAAGAACAATTTTGGTGTATATTGATAATATTACCCTTCATGACAACTGTGGGGGTTATAAGTCATTTGTTTCCTTTATGTTAAGTTATATCAAAGACTATTGAATACACAAGACATGTCACTCGTATACTTTTGAATGGGAAAAAGGTTTAACAGTCAATATGGCGAACGAAGCCCCGCCTTTTAGTACAACAGCCAATCAGCAATTGATATATGGCAAATAAAGCCTGCCTTCTAGTGCAGGAGCCAATCAGCGATCGCTATGGGATGACAATTCTCTGGGGGAGGGGCTCAGACCTGACGTGAGTTTCTGCAGATTTCGTGTGATACGAACATTTAGAAATTAAACTAAAGACACAGCTGTTTAATTGTATTGGTTATTCGTAATGTGGAATTTAATCGCAAGCTTGGCAAGCAGTTTTAAAGAATTGGATGTTTTCCTATTCAAACAGGGCACATACTGACCCAGAGGCATTTCAAAGATGGCCGCAGAGTGAAATGACTTGCCTAAAGAGACTTTGGTTATATTAAGTCTGCATAATTAAGGGCGTGGCCACTTTAGTGATAGCTAGGTCTCGCATTCACGTCATCTCAGCTGACTCCGGCTGATTAGCTGCTGAACTCAGCATTTACACAGTCAGTTGCCTTTTGAAATTATTTCCCACAATTATCAGATGATATGGCATGCTGTGTGCACTTAATTGTGCTCACAAACCATTCACCTAGCCTCCATTTGAAATGTGAAATTATATACTGATACTCCTCTATATCTATAAATGTATTAATGGCGACGGTTGGCCATGACCACGTCTAGTTTCTTTGTACTCTTCAGAAACCTATGGGTCACAAACAGGGCTTTGCATTAACACACGCCAACCCACCAAATGCGGGTAGATTTCAGCTTTGGCGGGTTAGACAGACACTCCTACTAGCCAGTTTGGCTGGTTGAAAATAATTTTTAAATTGTAGTTTTCCTAAAAGCAGGGTTCGACAATATAAGGATGGGCCGATATGTGTGCAAGTGTGATCTTAGTATTGAGAAGTAAAATAATTGTGTTCATACAAGCAGAAGAAAGCAAGTGAATACCGAATGAGAGGATGATGATCACTCGCGGCTGATGATCACTAACAGCTGATTTGATGCGCGTGACTTCTAACGCGTGCGGGCTCCCGAATCGTGAAGCAACCGTGTCTGGAACAGGTTCTGGAAACGCAACTGTCATCGGTTCTCTTTCAAATAAACTAGACAAAAAGTGATGAACATGCACCCGCTGCACCGGTCGCTTTTACTTTGAACAGATTATTAAATGGCCTAAAGTTAACCGTGTGCATTAGATCCTTTCATTATCACACACGGTATGTTTCACCTGCTTTTACTTGCTTACGGTTTTATTTGCTTTTATTTTCGTTAAAATGGTTTAATTATTATATATTTTTTACAACATTGCTTTAATGGGAGATGAACTCTCCATTTATGTGCAGTTAACTGGTGATCTGAAAGATCTTTAGCCAAGACAGATTACTGTGCATATTTTTGATACATGACAATAGATATTTTTTAAAAGTCAATTGCTTTTCTTTTCTTTTCTTTTTTTTAAAGAAATGTTTTGTTAAATAAAAACTATAGTAAACAGTTATATTTAGCTTGTTTTGACACATAAAAAATTTGTGGCTATAAGAAATAATTATTGTTTAGTGTGGTTATAGAGAGAAATTTGGTAAATCGTTAATTTTGAGCTCTAAAAAAAGTCATGTAAAATAAAAAGTAATTGCAATAAAACACCCATTTATAATGACCCATTAGATCATGCTCATTGAGCAAGCTCATACTCGACACACAAAAAGTGAAATGAATGAGGACGCATGTGGAGATAACACACGATTTAAATCAAGTCATTTTAGCATGTCAACGTCAAATTTATGCATATAAAATATATTTTCCCAACAACAAAATTGTGGCTAGTGAAAATGCAGAGTGGCTATTAACATTGGAAAACGACTAGCCACAGTGGCCGGTAATTAAAAAAGTTAATGTAAAGCCCAGGTCACAAACACAACCAAGTTTTTGGAGAGTATGAATTTTTCAGAGCGTATCCTATACTATTTTTTCTTATGGAGAAAGGCTTATTTGTTTTTATTTCTGCTCGAATAAACGCAGTTTTTAATTAGTTTAAGCCTATTTTAAGGTCAATATTATTAACCCGCTTAAGTTGTTAAAAAAAATCTTCATTCTGGTAAAGAGAAAAATAAAAAATAATTAAAATTTAACAATAGGGTTAATAATTCTGACTTCAACTGTATATAGTTGGAAAAAAAAACATATGAAAGCGGCCATTT